>NC_140286.1:11620316-11667816 GCF_964030765.1 Micromesistius poutassou
GCATGTGTGCGTGTGTGTGTCCATTTGGAAGCTAGTATGTGTTTCCCCTCTCTAATTTGGTTCCATATGTCAAACTGCCCACACCCTTTCACGGGGAAAAGGTCCTCGGTAGAGTAGTTTTTGGCAGGCTGAAGCTCAGACAGTTAGAGAACGGGCACGCGAGCAGTAGAGCAAGTGAGCATGAAATTCCTCGACGGGAAGAGAGTAAGGTGTGTGAGCGATGGGGGGAGGGAGGGAGGGAGGGAGGGTCGGGTGTGTGCGAGGCGCAGGGAGACAAGTAGCATTTGGAACGCTCTGAGGAGCGGAATTTAGAGCCTACCCTACGCTACCCATCTGCCACCACCCCTCCCCTCGCCCCTCGTCCCTCGCCCCTCTCCCCTCTCCCCTCTCCCCTCTCCCCTCTCCCATCTCGCCTCTTCTCTCTCCTCTCGCACCCCTCTCCTCTCCTCTCTCCCCTCTCCACTCTCTTCCCCCTCTCCCCCCACTAGTGAAGGAGGCAATATCTGTGAGATTGATTTGCCCGCGGCGAGGAGAAGGAGAAGAAGAGGGGGAGGCGAAGGCGGAGGAAGAAAGGGTAGAGGAAGAAAAGGAGGAGGAGAGGGAGGAGTAGAGGAAAAAGGAAGAGAGGGAAGAGGAGGGGAGGGAGGATGAGGGAGGAGAATTGGGAGGGGGAGAGGAGGAAGAGAGGGAGTAGGAGGAGGAGGACGGCGACGATGACGGCAAGGGCGGAGAAGGAGGAGGGAGGAGGAGGAGGAGGGGGGAGGGCGAGGGAGGAGAAGGAGGAAGACGAGGACGAGGATGGGAGAGGACGAGGGTAAGAGGGATGTGAGGAGGAGGAGGGGGAAGAGGAGGAGCGGGAGGTTAGAGAAACATTCTGGCCACGCTTCCTGGACCCCTGGGTCACAGCCCGCCCCTTCCTGTGAGGGAGTGCTCAGACGGCTCCAGCTGCACCCCCAAGTTCAGGCGGGAGAGACGAGTCGCCAGCCACCGCCAAGCTCGTGTGAGGGACAGCGCGGGGAGAGAGACACAAACAGAGCGATAACAAGAGAGAGACAGAGAGAGAGAGAGAGGGAGAAAGAGACATAGACAGAGAGGGAGAGGGGGAGACAGAGAGAGAGAGAGAGAGAGAGAGAGAGAGAGAGAGAAGAAAGTCAGACTCTCCACCATGTCTGTCTTTATTGCCACCCAGCTGAAGATAGACACCAGCGCCTCTTGCACAAGGGTAAGGGCCCTCTCTTTAGCATGCCTGGCACGGTCTGCAGGAAGGGGGGGGTGCATGTCTGTGTTTATGGGTAAATCTCTCCTTAGATTCCTCTGAAAAGAGACTGGCTGCTCTTTCTGTGGCAGTCACTGCCTGCACAGGCATGGAAATGGGGGAACAGCTCTCGGTTTATTTGCTTCTGTTGATGATTTGCTTCTCACCCGTTTTCAAAATGGATTTGCAAAGGTTATGTTGGGGGAGGGGGAGTAATTGTGTGTTGTGCTGTTGATTCAGCTCACCTGCCTCCGCTCCTGCTTCTGTTGATTCACGTTGCCACCTCATGCCTTCACATCACCGGGGCCGACCTCGTGGAGAACTTACGTGACGAGACTAGTGGGCGAGTGGATTTGCAAGGTCGCTCGCATTCAGCGCAGACGAATCAAACGAGTGACTGATTAACATTCGATTGTGAACGTTGTGGCAAGCGCATAAGAGATTTTCCTTTACCCTGCCACTGAGTATTATGCATTAAGAGATTGTCAACAACAGCGAGTTTTTATCAAGATCCACTAATGGAAAACACTTTCAGCTATGACTGAACTCTGCATCTCTTTCCTATTAATAACACGTTTTTCATTTACACCAGCAGATCAATTCTCATAAGAGAGCCTGGGCTGGAATGTATAATGCCATGCACTGACTGTGTAATTCTATTGCAAGGTTGTCTCACAGTGCAGGATTCATCCGTCCTTGTCCCTGGGGGAATTTTCAGAATATACTTATACTTTTATTATCAAAAGCAACGACAAGCTCATTATTCATTGAAACATTGTCAGGCTATGGTAAATCATAACACTAAGGTAAGAGACCCATATCAATGAATGGGTTTTATTCAAGCAAATGGGCACAGCAACCTTTAAGGTACTAAACGATGAAAGTGTGTATCTTACTGAATGGTACCAATAAACTATAGGGTGACATATCGTAAGGAAACAGTTTGGTGAGATTGTTGCTTGCAGAGATCTTAAGAATGGGAATTGAGGTACTTAGGGTTGGTGTACTTCTTGTGTGCCCTCTAACTGAAGTCTATCTGTCTGTATCTATGTATGTCTGTCTATCTGCCATTGTATCCCAACCATCCATTGATCTATCTATCAATCTAGTAAGCAATTTATCCTCTCTGTCCGTCTGTCTGTCTGTTTGTCTGTCGGTCTGTGTATCTTTTGCTCTCTGTTTCACTCTCTTGCACTCTCTCACACACACAAATGCATTTTAGTCAAACAGGGTTTAGTTTGTTTGCCATTTTTCTTTGTTAAATTTCTTATTCTCTAATGCATTCTCTCCCTCTCCCTCTCTCTCTCTCCCTCTCTCTCTCTCTCTCCCTCTCTCTCTCCCCCTCCCTCTCCCTCTCTCTCTCTCTCTCTCTCTCTCTCCCCCCCTCTCTCTCTTTGTTCCTCGCCCCGCTCGCTCTTATTTCCTCATGTCTGTGTAGTGGAACAGCCTCTGTAGGCGGCTGTAGGCAGCTGGTGCTCTACTTTAACCTATAGTCACATTGTAGCGCGTTCAGCGCGCTTTAAAATTCATTTCCTTAGCGACTTATCTGCTCCCCCGTTTCAATTTATGCCCGCTGCATAGCTTTCTCAGCCGCCCAGTAATACTGAAAAGGTTCAGCGCCCTTCAAGATATCATATACCACCAACAGGCAATTGCCTTTTTTTCCCACCCAGTTTCAAAATCCCCCCGTTCTAGAGATACTGGGCTGTGTTTGAATGCTAAAGGGTAAGTAGGAATTAGACTTTAGCTCTCTGAGTCACAAGTAGGTTTTTGGGTCAAAACTAGCTGATCAGATGGATGTTCTAAAGCATTGGCATTAGTGCCCTGCACATCATTTTTGGTCTATAGTGTCTATAGTATTAGTATACGGTGTTTGTTTTGTATGTATAGTATGTGTTCAGTAACCATAGATTTGGGAATCAGTGCTAAACCACTGACCTTATTTGTGCAGACAAGAGACTGGTGCGGTTTGGACAGTAATAAAGTGCTTTGACTCACGGCACGTTGTAATTGAATTCAGCAGCGCTACAAAGCATGCAATGAGCCAAGAGCTGTAATGTAGTATGGGGATGTGATTCACGGATATGGATGCATTTCGATATACAATCCTATTAAACTCGGGCCTTCACTGTGTATAATTGAAGTTTGATAAACATTGACAGAGGGAGATGTTTCTACCCTTTTGAGGCATGGGGGATGTCTATGAAAGAAGACACATTTATTTCCTCTTCCTCCTCCTTCCTCTTCTGTTTCTCGGGGTGGTTGAGAGTTAAGATGTCACGTCTGTCACACATCAGCGGTGTGCTACAGATTTATTCACGAAACTAATGAATGAATTCCATTATTCAGGAAATCAACCCAAGTCATTATTGTCGGCCAAATAGGAAGAACGATGCCAAGAGTCTGACTTGCACGATATATAACTCATTATATTATATTTACACAGCATGCAGTACGGAAGCACCCGTTTGACGGATGTTCGCAGGAAATTAGATATTACTGCACCCCTACCCAGAGCGGATTGATCTGTTTGTGTATACCGCTGAATTAATACAGGTGTCATTTTGTCACGGACCCGTGAACATGAGACTGGGGCCCCACTGGGGAGCTCTGACGATAGCGTTGCCATTTTAGTTGAAATACTGGTTTCATATCTCGGTGTGTGTGTGTGTGTGTTATTGAAGAAGCTAGGAGGAGTGATATCAACATGGGGGGCGGGTCAAGATGGCGTTCATTATAAATGTTCATTATATACCAGCCGGATTCTTATAAAGAATCTGTGTGGTAAAACCTTTTAAGAGTCGGTCTGGCCCGCTTCTTGACAGCGTTGGATTTAATGCCTATTGATTATTCATGATTCTGGACATGAATTGCTTTGCTTGAACTTAATCATTAGTGCATTTCAATATAACTTTCCCACATAGGGCTGAAGTTGCATCACATATTTTAAATGATTTTGCTTGCTTTCAACCTTTGGTTCTGGTGAACTATATATTGCTCTGACTATTGAGCGCTAATGTCCCAGAGATATGAACTCCACCATGGAGTGGGGAGGGCTGTTTCTGCATGGAACAGTTCTATGTAGGCAGTGCAGTGGAAGGTAAGTCATCTCAGTGTTATAGGACAGCGAAACGACCCTGCACTGTCAGCCAGTGACCATTTCACCATTTATCTTACAGGAAGAGGCCAAAACAGCAGGAGCTGCCCAGTGGACGTAGTATAAACATGAGCAGAGGCAATGTCTCCATGACATTCAAATGATCCTTAGAAGTCAGATTCAGGGTCACATATAAGGCATCAAGCCTTAAACAGAGGTCAATTTTATCGAAAGCCACTTACAATCAGTACATCGTTAGAAGAATGTCACGACATTCAAATGGTCCTTAGAAGTCACATTCACGGTCACATTTTAGACATCGCACAGATGTCACTTTTAACCAAAGCCACTTCAAAGTGAGTCTGAGAACAATCAGACAAAAGGAACTGGAGCAACTATGACGCATCATGAGACACCATCTGGCCGCCGAGAACAATAACGATAAACCTTTGTATAATTGTGGCACTCTCTTCTCAGACGTGCGCTGCATGTGAAGTCTGTTTGGGAATGTTTCTTCTGTTTCACGATAGCTTTTGGTGAAAACACCGGTTTCTACTCTCCGACACTTCCCATGTCTCATCCCCCAGTAAACTGCCGTGCTATGAATTGTATCCCATATATTTTATTTTTTGGTGGGGTGGGGTTGAAGGCTTAGCGAGCGGTAGAGAATTGCAGCATGTTAGTTCAGGTGGTTAAAGTGGTTCTCTGTGGGCCGGCGATAGGGGTATGGCACGGAGCAGCCCTTAACGCCACATAGCCCTTAGCGCTACGTAGCGCACTCCTGAGGGAGAGTTAAGGCAGTCAGTGGCTTCAGAAATGGCTTTCCAACAAGGTGAGAGAGATTGCAAGACATCCATCAGAGAGACACTAGGAGGGGCCAGGGGGGAAGGGAGGCTGTTAACCTGTTTCCCAAGGGTAGGAGGAAGCATCAAGCGTTTATATAAGCCCTCCAACACCTCGCTGAGTAACCAGTGGTGACAGGGACCAGGTCATTTACAGCGGAAAATGAAAATGAAAATAAATGCAAAAGGCAAAAGATATATGAACTTACATGCATTATAAAAATGAAGGGCATATATCTAAGTATATGTATAAATATATGAAGATATTTATATATATGTTTATATTTATAGACATAATATATTTAGATATATGCTCTTCGTTATTTTATTCCTTGGTTAATAAAAAACCTTCTATGGACTATCACTTCTACTGCAAAGCAGTTCCCTCTCTCAGGTGTACAAAGTGAACTTGTAAAGAAGGCAAGGCAAGGCAACTTTATTTATATAGCACTTTTCATACACAAGGCAGACTCAAAGTGCTTCACATATAAACATTGTCATACAATAAAAGAAAATAATAGATAAGTAAAAAGTAAAATAGATAGAAAATAAAGGCAAAGTTAAAAAACAAACAAAGCAACAGACAGAAATCTGGGACCGGGAGCAGCCTAAAGAGAGAAGTAAAACAAGAACCAGCTTCTGGCTAGCCCGTGTCGGGTCCTTATAAATGTTCCACGGCCCTTTATTGAATGATGAACCCGGTTGTGACCGCTATACTGTTTTGCATTCTGCATCCATATCCTGTGGCTGAGGACCCATTCCTAATTCAAGATCGCCCTCCAGCGATTCATTTATGGCTTGAGCCAACTCACACTCACGATGAATGGATTTTAAAGCACACGAGTGCAGTTGGGTATAGGCCTGTTTAAATTCTGCCATTGTAGCAGTTTTCCACATCCTTGCAGGACAATGGGGAATTGGAATTGAGTAAAAGTCAGTCAAAAAAGTCAGACCAAACTATTAATTTCCAAAAATATATTTAACAGAGGAGAAAATGGGTGATTGCCCAGAAACCATGTCCCTAGTGTGGGGTGGCCGTTTTGAGAGAGCCATGACCTACATGTGTTCTGCTCAACTGACTAAAGAGCATGTAAAACCCTCCTATCAGCACCCCTCTCCCAACCCAAAATAACCCAGCTTTTGCTTGGATGTCAGGTTTTTCAGATGAATTACAGTTAAATGTGAAATGCCTTTGGAAATACCAATGTATGGTTGGCATACACATCTTTATTCCTAGCTTGAATTGAAGTAGATAAAAGTGTTTAAGGATGAAATCCATTTGAGCCAATTCAACAACATGCACTTTCAAAATAAGTTACAGGCAAGGGTTTGGAAAAAAGGTTAATGTGCAATAAGGGCTATTCGGGATGTTGAGATGAGACACAGTTATATTAAAGTAAGAGACAAAGCAATCCAAACAGCGTAGGTTACTACAATCCATTCAATTCGACTTGAGGTCATGACGTCTATGGCCTGAGGTAGCCTGTCCCCTCGGCCAGCAGACTGCTCTAACTCAAAGCGCCACAAAGAGGCACCAAAGATCCGTCCTGATCCCACAACCCACGTTTGGACAAAGCATTGTTTTTGCACCCATCACGTGTGCAGGCATAGTTTAAATGTGACGACTTTGTCAACCTCAATACAGACACGTGACGCACAATGACAACGTTGTGGCAAGTATAATATGCAATAGCTACAAAGGAGTTAAGGCAGGATTGCCATTGCAGGGTGTCTCGATATCTCCCCGGTCACTTCACATTCAGCACGCGTCTGCAGAGAGCGCGCCAGGGGCTTCCCGCGTCCTTCACACTCCACACGCGCCACGACAACAGCGAGTCGGGACCCACCTGACTGTAGGCGAGACACTATCTCGTGGTCTTTGTGTTTTTTCGGCAAAATTATCCATCGGATATCTGATTGGGGAGCTGGTGTAGCAGTCTGCTATCTCACTGTCAGGACGAATCCGGGGGGACTGAAAAGGGGCAGAACGTGCTGAGACTGCGAAGAGGGGAACCTGAGCAACTATTGACACCTATCCGGCGCTTTGTGGACCGAGTCCGAACAACGCTACAAGAGACCCGGGGAAGAAGAAGAAGATCGTTATCAACCCCTTTTTTTTGTATCTGAGCTGAGACCATTCATATATTGCAACCGACGAGGCGTGTCCACCGCTTCTCCTGCCTCTTTATCCAATTGGAAATTGGCGGTCATCTCTCATCGGTTTACGATCAAAGCGCGTAGAAAAACAACCGGCGACAAATCAGAACCGAGCGGGTTTTTTTTTCCCGCTTGGCTGTAGTTGTTGTAGGTGTTTTTTTTATATTTTTTTTATTTTTTTTATTTGAACCTACTATGGCTTCGTTGTATCAGAGATTTTCGGGGAAAATCAACACGAACAATTCCTTCCCGCACCCCCCGCCCGAAGCCAGCCGCCTCCTGGGGGTGCAGGTCGCGGACGAGGAAAACGGCGGGAAGCCCCGCGAGCCGGTCCACGCGGAGGCTCGAGCTCACCTGCCGTTCCGGAAGAAGAGCAGCGAGGACGAGGCTGTAAGACCATCTTTCTTTATCAAAGCCATTCCTGTTTCTTTATTATTATTTTTTACTTATTTAAAACTTATTTAAAAATGGAAATATATACAGTGAGGCATATATACCACAGACATTATTAAATTATACATAATTCGTGTAACTCCTTAGAAGAAAGTTAGGGAGCGTAGTTTTTTCGCTGAATCATGTCAATGGATGCTCGTGAGATGCATAGACTATTTAGTTATGGATACCCTTTGCTATGGTGTTTGTATCGCGCTTTCGAGTATTTGGCCTGTTTTTCTTTCATCGATCTTTTGATCAATATCACTTTCAGACCGATTTGTGTCTTAATGGATTTGTTTTGCATTGACCGTCGTTGTCAGTGGAGCTGTCCGAGGTGCTGAAGCAGAGTTCAGACTGTACGATGTAACTGTGCAGCAATAACATGTATGTGCTACATCTCTTTGTGTATTTTATTCACTAAGCTTTTGAATTCGGAGTGGAGACAACTAAGGGCTGAACTCCATAACAACGTCAATATATGTTATTTCACGTAATCATAATAATAAGACAACAAGATAGCATGGTCACATCCATAGGTCATCATTTTATGAATGGTTTCAGTTTCCTTTGGAGAATTAATCTGTTGCGAAAAAAACAAAATAGATTTATATTCCAGGAGAAAAGCTTTGAATATGAGGGAATGCTTGTCCCTATTTGCTGTGCAGGCTATACAGGTTCTGTGAACATTAAGGCGTAAGCAAATTAAAGCCCCATGCTTGGTTGAATTATTAATGTGTCACATCAGGAAGCATAATGTTCATTGGAAAAATAAACACAACAATATTAATATTGTTGATGTGGAAAAAACCATCTAAACTAGCTCATGGAACACAAGTGTGCAATGCTCTCTCTGCAGTGGCCTGTCTGCTGTCTGTACGTACCTCAGGGTGTCCTGTAACACCCTGGCTGCTAACACCCTTTGTCTAGCTAAAAAATCACCCTGCTGCAGATAACACCCAGGCTGAAGCAAATATGGTAAATGGTAATACCCTAGCTGAAGCTAACACCCAGGCTGGAGCTAACACCCAGGCTGTAGCTAACACCCAGGCTGTAGCTAACACCCAGGCTGTAGCTAACACCCAGGCTGGAGCTAACACCCAGGCTGGAGCTAACACCCTGCTGTAGTAAGCCCCCTGTTTGCAGCTGGCCAGTGGTCACCTTGAGGTCCCCGCGGGTGTGATGTCCCCCGGGGCCGTGGTGGAGCATGAAATTGGCTCTCGTCTCAGGAGATGGGAGACCACGACTTCTGGACGGCCATGGCCAATCGTGACCTTTGGTTTACAGTTTCAAGACACCATATTGTTTAATTGTTCCATCATGTCTTTTGGTAGAACGATACGGATACTGCGTTCATTACAGTGATCGTTCACGTTGTTTGTATTATAATTTCTCCTCTGTGTTTGGTAACAATCAGAGAGGAGTTGGCATATTTGCATGGAAGTGGGGTTGTTACATATTCCGAGTGGTTTTCTGCAAGATGTTTTCCAAGAACATGAAACTGCTAATTAGAGTTTTTTGAGACAGCCGATTACTTCTAATGCTGCTACTGTGCATGTGTTTCTTCATTCCTGCAGCATGAGACAATTGTGAATACAGCCTTTATTTTTCTATTTTGCTAACAGCTCTGACTGATACTGGGGGAGAGAGAGAGAGAGAGAGAGAGGGAGAGGGAGAGGGCGAGAGAGAGCGAGCGAGAGAGAGAAAGTGGTCCTTAATTAACACAGCAGCACTGTGGCTGTCTGGCTCCTGTGACATCTTAAACATAGTGGTGAGGTGGGACACGTTGGGATGTGGCCTCTGTTGACTCATCAACAGAGTGCCTACCAGCCAATACAGTACAAATATCAACAACAAGCAACAGACGAGTCCCCCCCCCCCCCCCCTCCCGTGTGTGAATGAAACACAGGACAGAGCACAGAGGTCAAGGATATCACAAACAGATTCTGTCAAGTTTGGTGCAAACAGAAGTTGCGTGTGTGTTTGTGTGTCATTACAAATCCCCCTCATTACCAAGCCTTTATCCAGCCTAAGGAGCCAGGTTGTTTTCACTCAGACTTTCCTAGTTACAAAGTGTGAGTCAAGCCTGATCTTAAACATCACCTGTGCAGATGAGTGTGACTCACCCCCATTATGTTTTAGTTGGATTCAAGTTTGCAATAATTACCTTCACGGCTCAGCTCTCCCGCTGGCTTCAGGCTGCAGTAAAGTGGCAGCGTTAAGTCAAATCCAACACAAACACACCAACACAAATCTTCCAAAAGTTCAAATTATTTCCTGTTTATACTACAGCTTTAAAAACCACGCCTGGGTTCAACTCTGGCCTCCCCTCTATAGAGGCTGCTGAGGCGGAGGCAGCTCATGACGTCTCCGGGGAGGCTGCTGCCGTGTATGTGGGCCAGCAGCAGGAGGGTTGTGCAGGGCTATTTCCAGGGTGAATCGCAGAGGTTAGCGAGTGCTAGAATTACCTGTGCAGACTCTGTGTGGGCTATTTTTACCACAACATTAACAGTCACAATTAGAACCGTGGATGTTAACGTTAAACAGGCCACAGGGTCTGTGACATGACATGACCGTGACACGATATTCCACACGCCGTGGTCGTATAGTAATTTAGCCAAATGTTTTCTGAAACGTCCACATTTTTCTCAATGTCAAAAGCAAGAAGAGTATTCATGCTGTGGATGTTCTTGCTGAAGAGCATTTAACCCGATGGTTTGACTCTGCATCAGTGACTAAGTAAGTATGTTGTTGTGAATTCAGGAAAGAGAAGAGGTCAGAATGATGAATCACCAGCTGAATGATTTAAGAGAACATTGATCCCTGCTTGACTCTAATGCCAAAGGGCGGTTTAAACTCCATCTCTTTTAGGCACACACAGCACAAACACACACACACACACACACACATACACACGCACACACACACACACACACACACAGCACAAACAAGCACTGATGTGATCCGATCTTGTTCGGATTGTGTCTAAACTGAACTGAGACCCAATCAGAATGCAGCCCTGACCACTTTGGGATGTGAATGATCTTGGAGTGGCCACACAACGCGCCCAATCGCATCCCAAACGTTGCGGTGAAAAGACCAGTTGAACCGAGGCCTTATAGCAGTCTTTAGCAGGCTGACAGATTTCCCTTTCTGTGTTTCGGGACTTTGCTGAACAAATCACATGAACCTCACTCCTCCCTCCTCCCTCCTCCATCCTCACTCCTCCCCCCTCCCTCCTCACTCCGAAGCTGAGCAGATAAAGAAGAGCCAGTGAGCGGCGGATTGGGATTGTCTGTCTCAATCCGCAAGGCTCTGTGCAGAAGCCGATAAAAACAAATTAAGAAAGCTGTCCTGCTGTGAACGTCTAGACGGGCTGTTAGTCTCCGTTGACTCCTGACCTCTCATCCAGCCCCCCCCCCCCCCCCCCCCCCCGCATCGGCCCTCGGCCCTCGCCCTACCCTCTACTGCCGCTGCTCCGATCGACATACAGACATACGACATACATGCTGTGGGCCAGCATTACACCAGCTTGGGGTTCCACCTGCTGTTGCATCAACAGTGGATTATTGTTGCATTCTGATACTGAATGATGACCTGCCTACGGCTGCCAGGACCCTCCCTACCCTCCACACACAACCCCCACCACCACACCCTCCAACCCCGTCCCCTCTGGACACCACTGCTTCTTCATCGATAGGACCTCCTGCTCCGCGTTGCCATGGTTGCAAAATGAGCAGTGTACTGCCAGGCTTTAGTCGTTGCAAACACGCACACACACACACACACACACACGCACAAACGCACACACATACATGCAAACACACGTGCGCACGCACACAAACATTCACAAACACGCACACATTTGCACACACACCAACACACACACATACAAACACAAACACACACACGTACACACCCACACAAACGATGGCTGTGCCACACAGCACCCATATCACCCAGTGGAAGAACCCTTATGTCTGACACCCTGCTGTTGTTGTTGTTGTTGTTGCGGTTGTCGTGTGAAAAGCAATCCGTTGTGTACTTTCCTTCGTGGTCGTATAGTGTGGTGGTTGGCGTGGTTGGCGTGATCCCCCCGTAGCTCCATATCGACCTGTTTTCTCATTTATTTAGCTTGTTGCACTGGTTTAGAGCTACCGTCCCCATGGGCAAATTCCAACAGGTCATCCATTTGGTAACTCAGTGCTCCCCTGACAACGCTATCCATAACACCACTCTCCCCCCCCCACAGACCTGTCAACAACATGTCAACAATGGCCCTGAATGCCCTCTCTCTCTCTCTCTCTCACTCTCTCTCTCTCTCTCTCTCTCTCTCTCTCTCTCTCTCACTCACTCTCTCTTTCTCTCTCCCTCTCTCTTGCTCTCATGCACTCTCTCTCTCACTCACTCTCGCTCAATCTCGCTCTCTCTCTCCCTGTCTCTCGCTCTCTCTCTCTCTCTCTCTCTCTCTTGCGCACTCTGGCTGTCTCTCTGTCTCTCTCTCTCTCTCTCGCTCTCTCTCTTTCTCTCTCGCTCTCTGACTGTCTCGTTGTCTCTCTCTCTCTCGCTCTCCCTTGATGCGCTGCTTTGCTGGGTTATTACCGGAGCTGCCAGGGAAATGTTTTATTTTGTCACTCCTCCGTGTGATAAGAGGACTCTGCGACTCTTACCTGTTGGCTGTCATTACATCAGCAGGAAACCTTGCCTCAGTATCTCAGGGCAATGCTTCAATACGCCATCGACTCTTTGAAGCACTGTCAAATTAGCCCACACATGTCCTGGTAGCTTTCTCCAGTTTTGCTTGTCTTGGTTGTGCTGGCCTTACCCTTCAGCTTCTACTCTTATTCTCTTCTGAAGACAAACCACCAGTGTCTACCGGGTTTGGGAAGATTAAATATTCATGCATAGCGGTAGCGGGTCTCTGTCTTAATTCTTTAATGTTAAAATGTTTTTTCAGTAAGTCTCATTTCTCTTCCCTGTTTCTCACTGGGATTGTTTATTTTTAACACAGATCTGCTTCTTCTGTGGATGGTCTTCGGCTGCCTTAAAGTGCTTTATGTGCTGCATCTTGTCTGTCTCTTGCCGTTAATTATTAGTGTGGTATTAATACGGTGATTTGTACAATATGACAGTTTAATAGAGAGGTCCAAATTATTTGTATTAGCAATACACAGGCTTGCTTGTAGTTTCAGTTTGCTCTTATTTCCAGCTCGGCATGCCAGACAGAGTTATGTGTTAAAGATCTCACAAAAGATCTCACAAGCAGACACAAGAGGAATCGTTAGAATCCTCTTGTGGTGCATTTCACCGATTGATCACTAGAGGCAGTAATGTTCCATTCAGCGTCAGAAACAAATCACAGCGTGTGTGGATTGGTAGATAGGCTCCAGGGCAGCTTCAGGACACACACACACAAACGCTGTCCATATTAATATCCCAGATTCATATTTATACATGTCTTCTTTTTTGGTGCTAGAAAAAGAAACAGTGCGCCCGGGGCGTCCCAGCCGACTGTCACCAGCAGAGCCAGGGGAACTGGGATCATGTCAGAGCTCATTTTGTTAAAAGTCTGCTGAGTAAAAATGGTAACGTCGCACAAATTCTTCTCCGCCACCCTGAGGGACGGACAGACGGAATAGTTTTAACTCAGAGAGACGGAGAGGCACACTGAGGTCAGCAAGTGAGCAACAGCATGGTGTTGCTCACATTAACACACACATTAACACACACACACACACACACACACACACACACACACACACACGCACGCACACACTGCACTCTGGAAAAAAAAGTGTGCGAAACTATGATGCAAAAACACACAGTATTGGAGTAAGACAACCAATCCCAACGGGATCCTCCTCAAGCTACACTTCAGGCGACGTAAACCTTACACACACATTACCCAAGTGTAGGATGATGAACATTTTGAGAAGGGATTAGGCGTGGGCCTCCGTGAGACTGAGTCTGTGTGCAGTAGAGTTTAGAGGGCGGGGGGGAGAGCTGCTGCCGCTGCCCTGTTCTCTCTGAACTCAGGCAGCACTAATCCGCTGTGTCACACAGACAGCTTCTCTTATCGACCCTGCCATGATACAGCAGCCCCACGCCCCTGGGACCACCCCACACACACACACACACACACACACACACACACACACACACACACACACACACACACACACACACACACATGTATATATATATATATATATATATATATATATATACATATATATATACACACACATGTACACACACGTATATATATACATACACACACACACACACACACACACACACACAATCAGAGAATGCATAGAAGCATCTACAAGCAACACACAAACACACAGACACCCCCATGGGACACACACATACAAACACACTCAATCACTTCACTCACTCACACACTCGGAGCATACATACAAGTTCCTGGACAAACACACGCACGCACGCACGCACACACACACAAACTTCTGTGTCACAGGGTTGCACACTAGCTCAGAGTTTTGCAGGCCAATAAATGCAGGTCAGACAGTAATAGCAGAGCTAGCCCCCCCAGCTCTCTGATAACAAGGTCAACTGCAGTAAGTCCTCCCATCATTTGATCAACTATTATGTTTTCAGCCAAGGTGTGGAACACAAGGAGAGCTGGTGATTCATAGCTCTTATCTTCTTCCTCCAGTCTGCCCCGCCCTCACTCCCAGGCCCCTCTGTGTCCCTGTGAGTCAGTGTAGAGGAGGCCTTGCCGTCGGGGGGGGGGGGGGGGGGTGGGGGGGTCAGGTGTTTACACACACTGCCAGAGCAATACATCTCCCCCTCCCCTTTCTTTCTCTCCTCTCTCTCTTTTTATCGTCTCTTCTCCCTCCCCTTCTATTGTTCTCCTGTCTTTAGTTTTTCCTTCCATATTCTCTCCTTTTCTCTCCTCTCCTCGTGTCTTTTGTCCTCTTGTCTACCCTCCTCCCTTCTCTCCTATCTGCTCCTCTCCTCTTCTCTCCTCTTTTCTCTTCTCCTCTGTTCTCTGTTGTCTTTTATACTCCTGTAAAATTGGATTTTCCTCTCCTCTCCTCTCCTTTCTTCTCCTCTTTAATCACCTCTCCTCTCGTCACCTCTCCTGGTCTGTCCTCTCCTCTCCTCTATCACGTTTCGTCTAATCACCTCTCTTCTCCTCTCCTCTATTCTACTCTCCTTTAATCATGTCCCCTCTCCTGTCCTCTCCCCTAATCACGTCTCCTCTGATCGTGTCTCCCCTCGTCTCCGCTCCTGTCCTCGTCTCTCCTCTCCTCTCCTCTCCTCTCCTCTCCTCTCCTCTCCTCTCCTCTCCTCTCCTCTCATCACCTGCTCTCCCCTGTCCTCTCCTCCCCTCTCCTCTCCTCTGCTCTCCTCTCCTCTCATCACCTGGTCTCCCCTGTCCTCTCCTCTCCTCTCCTCTCCTCTCGTCACCTGGTCTCCCCTCTCCTCTCCTCTCCTCTCCTCTCCTCTCCTCTCCTGTCCTCTCCTCTCCTCTCCTCTCCTCTCCTCTCCTCTCCTCTCCTGTCCTCTAATCACCTCTCCTCTCGTCACCTAGTCTCCCCTGTCCTCTCCTCTCCTCCTCTGACACTGGTGTAGCCTTCCGATAAATAAGGGATGAGTTAGACTGCGGTGTGACATCCTGGACATCCATCGGCTGTTGTAGCCTCGCAAAGGAGCTAGGAAGGACCTTTCTTCTTGCCATGAAGGTGGGTCTGAAACACATGCAAACAGACAGAGGAGCTTATTATGCAGAAAGGCAGACTGTGTTTCTCTGTGAAGTCGCTTTATGATGATCTTGAGTAACAGGTTGGTGCAATCAACTCTTTGTGTGTGTGTCTGTGTGTGTGTTTGTGTTCGTGTGTGTGTGTGTGTGTGTGTGTGTGTGTGTGTGTGTGTAAAATGAGTGATAGTGTCATAATGATTCCCTAGCAATAGGAGGATGATCAAAGGAAAAGCCAAAGAGCATCATGGTCCTGTTTTTCCTCCTGATCTGATATTGATTCTCCTCTCTGTTGAAGAAAGAGCCCTGAGGCACACACTGTTGTCTACACACACCTCTGCAGACGGACGGCTGCGTGGGGAAAACAAAGAAAACATTCAATTACTACATTTGTGAATCTCCTTTCAGACACATAGTTCAGATCACATACACCCTCGTGTTAGGACAGTAATCGTACCTTATCGATAGACCCTTGAGTGGGCAGTGTGATGATGTTATTATTATACTATATTATTTTATCAAGCAATTGCAAACCACACCTTGAGACTTAAAGCTGCTAATGCAGAACGTCAATAGGATAGTGTTGAGTGAGTGAGGGGAAACCAACACATCCCTTTGTTTTTTAGAAAACTCTTATTTATTGGTTTTGATGTATGATCTATTTGAGATTCAAATCACTTTGGTATTTAAGCATGTGATTAATGATGAGGAAAAAAGAGCAGTGTTTGCTGTTCTGTTTTTGGTCTTGGGGAACTTAATAGCTGAGAGAGCGAATGAGAGAGACAGCACGCGAGCGAGAGAGAGAGAATGAGGGAGCGAAAGAGAGAGAGAGAGAAAAAGAATCAGAGAGAGAGTGACGGAGAGAGTGAGAGAAAGTGAGGGAGAGAGAGAGAGAAAGCGTGAGAGAGAGCGAGAGAAAGAGAGCAAGCGAGAGAGAGATACAGACAGACAGCCAGGGAGATAGTGAGAGACAGGGGATAAACAGCTGGGGTTAAGGCATGATAAAGTGTCCCAGCGCTGTGTGGGGTGTGTAATGTTGAGCAGTGCTGAACGCTGAGAGCAAGCTCACGGGGAGGAGGAGGACGGTAAGTGCTTTGATGCTGATTGCTGCAGAGGAACGCAGAGTTCTGGGCCCCCCTGCAGTCCTAATGGGGGCGTGTTGGTGAGTGTGGACCGCGGTGGTACGGCAGGGTTCAAACGGGTGAAGACAGGGGTCCTGTCTTTAGCTGAGGCTCCGCTGGGCCGGGAGTTTATGATTCAGAAAATAGAGGGAGAAAGGGAGAGAGAAAGGGAGAGAGAGAGGGAGAGAGAGAGGGAGAGAGGGGGAGAGGGAGAGGGAGAGAGGGAGGGAGAGAGGGAGAGAGAGGGAGAGAGAGAGGGAGGGAGAGAGAGAGGGAGAGGGAGAGAGAAAGGGAGAGGGAGAGAGAGAAAAAGGGAGGGAGAGAGAGAGAATGGTGATGACAGGGTTGACCGAGTGCAAGCCAACGCAGCACGTTGCTAATATTCACTCAAAGTGCATGCGTCCAAACACACACGCACACACTCACACGCACACACACACACACACACACACACACACACACACACACAGGCACACAGACACAAACACACACACATAAACACGCACCCACATGCACATTAACATACGCACACACACACACACGCACACTCACACACACACACATTCTCATAAACATATACAAATACACACAAATACAGGTGCAAACACTTGACACGCACACACACACATACACACTCACGCACATTGACACACACACACACACACACACACACACACACACGCATACACACACACACACACGCACATTGACACACACACACACACACACACACACACATACACATGCACAGAGGATTGCCTCTTAAAAAGTGAAAGGCGAGGTGTATGGAGAGTGGAGTGGCCAAGCTGCTGAGTACGGGATGAGTCTCACTCAGAGATAAGGTGTGTCTTATTTATGACCAGGTCCTTATTCAGCTGCTCTCCGTCCACACAACCATCTCCAGTTCTCTTTCAACCCCTCTCTCACAACAACACTACACATCCACTACGCTCGACATGAAAACACGCAAGTTGTCCCGGGTGGAGAGGCTGTGGAAGGTGAGTGTGTGAGTGTGCGCGTTGAATGTTATTGACGCTTATTGTTGGTTGCTGCTGGAAAATAAGTTTCACCCGGGCCGGGTTATTTGTGTTCGTCGAAGAATGCAGTGTATTGTGGTGAATTGATTTTCTTTCATTTTTTTCTTTTCAGCGAGGGAGAGTGCCTCTCGCTCAGGATTTTTCCTTTTGCAAAACTTTATCCACTCAGAGCACATTAGCAACAGAAATGTACTTCAGCTGTAAGAGCGGGGACAAATCATTAGTACTGTATTCATACTAATGAACAAACGGGCCGGCGCCAGACGGAGAAGCGTCCTCGTTCAAGACTGAATCATAGCCTCCTTTTCATCTTTTATCATATTTTGTCTGCAGTTATCCTTATACTCTATGAAATACTCTGAATGTTACATTTGTGGAGAGGTGCAAGCTTCAATATAAAGTAGTGGTGGGCATAGATTAATTTTTTTAATCTAGATTAATCTAGATTAATCTTAGAATTAATCTAGATTAAAATGGCTCATTTGAATTCTGCCGAAGGCATTAATAATATGTGTGTGCTACCTAAATAATGACTAAAAGTAAGTCTTTGAGAACGGGTTTCTCAAGCCAGGTGGCGCATTAGACCAGGGGCTCATCTCCTGTTTCCAAAATGCATCACAAACTCAAACGCGGGAAAATATAACGGCGCCGGGACGCGCTCTCGCTACAGGTCCACGGGACGCTCGTCTCCGGTGCGCGTCGCGGCAGCAGCGGCAGCCGGGGCGGCGGTAGGGGCGGCGTTGACGGCAGACGGCTGGTACGCGTCCGCCTACCGCCGTACCAAGGCGGGCAGCTCGGAGGAAGATTTGGATTATTACAACAACAACACCAATTATTTTGACGCTCTGATGTCACGATCAACCCAAAACGTGTCATCGCTCACCCAAGTCGTTTTTATTATCATTGCTACATTGTCTCCAGCATATGGCGCGATTATGGACAGTATATTTTATTAAACACTCAGCTTCTGGTTAGTTCAACTTTGAGAATAGATTAACAGCGATATATTTTTTTATCGCCCGATAAAAGTCTCGCGTTAACGCAGCACGTTAACGCCGATAACGGCCCACCACTAATATAAAGTAGGCCTAATGATAACAATCGAAGATCTGCGTTCAGTTTATTTTCTCAAAACCCCTTACTTTAATACTTCGTTTTTCTTACCATGAGAACATCTCCTTTGGAACCGACAACCTTTTATCAATAGTCTTAGCTGACCTTTCCCCAGCTCCATATAACATAGAGCTTTTAAAACCAGACAGAGAGGATCCCAGGGAGAAAATACTTAATGGACTTCCCCTTGTGGACATTAGTTGTGGTTAAGCAGTGACTGGTTATAAATACAGAGTGCTTCCCTGGGTGAGATCGCCCACTGTCAGCTTGTTGGAAGCTCTCTGCTGGACATGAACACATCAAGGTACGGCAACGGTACACTTGTAATCACACAGAGCATAAGTGCAGTGCTTGTCGAATAGGCGAATAAGGTTGCCAGTTGTTATTTAAATTATACCTCATTCAATAATATATTCAATGTCAGGTAAACCTTTTTTCAGGTTTTTATTCAGTAGGCCTATCACTTCATGTTGCATGCTATTTGTGTGCTCGTTTTGTGTCTCATTATTGGACCAAACTTAGTTTTTTTATGTTAATTTCATGTAATGTGCCTTGAATTCCCTTTTGAGAAACCAAGAAACCAAGAAACCAAGAGAAACCAAAGTAATTATCTCCTTCTGTTCATGTTAAAAAATAGAACCTGATGTGATATCACAAGAAGTTTGAAAAGTATAAAAGTAAAGAAAACAATATGTGTGTCTGGATGGGGGCTGTTCTTATAGGGTAAGGGTTCTGTCTCCTCCTGTCTTCAGACAACCAGCGCTCAGAGCCAAGCTGTCGGCTATGTAAATGTCTTGCCCTTGTGGGTGTATCTATGTGTATCTATGTATATGTAAATGTCTGAATGTGTGTTTGTGTGTGTGTGTGTGTGTGTGTGTGTGTGTGTGTGTATGTATGTGTTTGATGATTTGTATGGGCATATGTTTGTGTGTGTGTGTGTGTGTGTGTGTGTGTGTGTGTGTGGTGTGTCTGTGTTTGTCTGTGTATGAATGTGTTCGAGAATTTGTATGTGCATATGTCTGTGTATGTGTGTGTGTATGTGTGTTTTTGTGTGTGTGTGTGTGTGTGTGTGTGTGTGCGTGTGTGTGTTTGTTTGAGCTTCTCCGTTTCTGCATGTGTGTGTCTGTCTGTGTTTGTGTCTGTGTGTCTGCGTGTGCACATGCGCGTGGGTGTGTCTGTGTGTGTGAGTACTGAGTGTGCTGTGTGTGGGTCTAAATCACGTTCTCAGACGCATATGAGCGCTGTAATTGGTCTGGGTGGAATGAGCACAGGGTGTACTCTCTGAACATTAACAATGCAAAGCTATTTTTGAATAATTATAGTTAACGGTTTTGTTTGTAATGTTCTTCCCAAACTTTTTTAATGATGCTCAGAATACATTTGAGTAAATATGAGTTGGATGTTTATCGGATATCAAACCCAACATATGTTGTTGTTTCCATTATCAAGTAGCAAATTTCAGTTTCTAACCAAAGCACCAATCTGACCATTTGCTCTTTCGATTTTACGTGTTATGTCTAAGCTATTAATGAGAATACTTAAAGTTAATTCAGCTTGAAATGTTCCAGCAGATGGGCTATTCCAATGTTAAAAAATGCTGACTCTTGGTGTATTATTCCAGTGAGTTTTACGTTGTTGTGGTTTTCAACTAATGACATTTCTCGACAATACTTACCCATAAATATTTGATCAAGTGTTATCTTATTCATTTCAAACCTCATTGAAAATAACATAGGTATCTAAATCTGTAAGGTCCGTATACATTACTTCTCGATTTCCCCACCCTTAAAAATTCTTATAATATGAGACTTCTTTGGCTGGTTTCGAAAAGTTAAGTACCGACATTCATGAACAGCTTGCATTACAATATCTAGTATAATAAAAGTCATAGGCCAAATAATGCTTATTTTATTGTAACTATGTTCTGGCCCGGTCTGCTTTTCAAGACAAAAGGCCGCCTGTTGGGTGTCATGGCAACAAGGCTCCCTTACAGACTGGTAGTTGGGTCTGACGGGGGTCTTCTCTGGGCTCTGATCACCACATCGGTTGAACGGCAGCTTGAGGAACCGTTCTCCTGGTCCCCTTCAGTCCTTCAGTGTGTGGAGGAACCGTTCTCCTGGTCCCCTTCAGTCCTTCAGCGTGTGGAGGAGCCGTTCTCCTGGTCCCCTTCAGTCCTTCAGCTTGTGGAGGAACCGTTCTCCTGGTCTCCTTCAGTCTCCTCCTCCCTCCCAGCCCTCCCTCTGTGACCACTACCCTGGGTCTGGCTGCTCTGGGCTCCCCTACCGGAGGCGGCGTCCTCTCTAGCCACGCCCCCCCCCCCCCCCCCCCTCCTGGCTCCACCTCAGGGCGGCCCGGTGGCTCTGGGGGCCGGCGGGCTGCTGCTCCCCTCAGGAGGGGGGAGGGGGGCGGCTGGTGTTGAGGACCCAGCGCGGCCATCGCTGGAGACGGACGATCGAGACACGGTGGAGGGAGCAGAGGCGAGGAGAAGGCTTTTGATCTGCCTTGAGTTGTCGTCTGTCGTGTGGTGGCTGCAGAGGTCAGAGGTCAGAGGTCGGAGGTCAGAGGTCGGAGATCAGAGGTCAGCTTCCTCACTACATCGGAGTGAGCGGATGTATCGGCGTATCCATTTGTGGACTCTCCTCCTCGTCTTCAAACGTAGGTTCTAGCGATGTGTGTGTTTATGTGTGTGGTTGGTGTGTGTGTGTGCATGTGTGGTGTGTGTGTGTGTGTGTGTGTGTGTGTGTGTTTATATGTATGTGTGTTTGTGTGCATGTATGTGTGCATGTGTATGGTGTGTGTGTGGCTAACAATTTAAAATAAGGTTACAATAATTAACCCTTAATTAACAATTAGCATGCAGTTATAAGCATGAACAAACAATTAACTTACAATTAACAGTTAGCCAATGGTTTGTAATAATTTGCTAATGTTATTACCTACGGTATTCATTTATACATTATTTAAAAGGGTTAGAGTTAGGGTCAATCCGACCCTTAACCCTAAGGGTTAAAGTTAACCCAAACCCAAACCCAAGTAAAGAATATATGAATGAAAATTTACCATGAACACCCTTAGAAAATGAACATAAACACAATATGTTAAATATCACTAAACCGTTAGACTGTTCCCTATGTTCATCTACTGTTCAGTTATTGTTAGTTAATGCTTATTACTGCATTAACTAATGTTTATTAATAGTTGATTATTGTACCCTTATTGTAAGTGTGTGTGTGTCTGTGTGTGTGTGTGTTTGTGTGTGTGAAATTGTCATTACAACAAATACAGGATTTTGTTATATTTGGAGCACAGGGAAGTGAGTCTAACAATGAGTCTAAAAATGCTAAGAATTTAATAATTTATGAAATTCTTCCCACATGCCAAATATGCACTTCTCCAAATCAATTGGAGTGACGTGGTAATAACCATGCTTGCTTTTAACTGGTCCAATTATCCTATTCTATAAAGGCAACCATGTAACTCTGACTATAATGGCTTCACTGTCGACGCTGGCAGGTTGGCACATGCACCTATCAGTGAACGGGATTTAATGTGTGTGTGTGTGTGTGTATAAGGGTTCTGATGACATCGACATCGGAGAGTTCTGATTTGGCGGTATTACGATGTGAAAAAGTAGGACATCTCGCAGCCCTAGTGTGTATGTGTGCGTGCGTGCATACATGTGTGTGTGTGTGTGTGTGTGTGTGTTTGCGTGTGTGTATGTGTGTATGCGTCCCCCCGCGTGCATGTGTATGTGTATGCATGTGCGTTTTTGTGCATTTACGTATGTGTGTGCGTCTCCGCGTGCGCGGGCATACGTACGTACGTGTGCGGGCGTCTGCGGGCGTCTGCGTGCGTCACTCGGCTCCACCGCCCTACGGGACGGGTGCCAAAGGACAAAGCAGACGTGAGTGATGACAGCGGGGGGGGTTAGCGTTACAGCTGCCGTCCACAGAGAAAGGAGACTGGCGGCCGGGGAATCAATGGCCTCGCTGAGGGATCAGGGAAGATGGGCGTGTGGGTGCAGCTCAAAAACCCTTCTGCTGCAGCCGGTGAATGGAGGGCCTTGCTGAATAGTTCATGTTGGATCATTCATGGGAATGGCTCCTTTCATGTTTTTTGTTGTGCTTACACATGTTTTGACACGTGTTGTTCCGTTCTCTGTGTCTGTGGTGCGTATTCGCTACGAGAGTTCGTGTTTGGACTGCCGAAAACGGCAGCAGGGCTATTTGTTTATTTAATGCTGCACAGATCCATTGTGTCTCATCTGCATAAACCCATTGTCTCTGTGCTTGGCAAGCTTGTGTGCTCTTTGTCTCGATATCTCATCCATTACTGGCCAGAAATCGGTAGACACGGTCCAAAATGTCCAGCTGACATTCTGCTAGCCCTCAAATGTCAAATGGTTTATTTTTGACCAACAAGTGTAAAAAAAAAAAAGAGTATCTTAATTTTTGCATCAGCAAACCCAAAGGCGATTCTCCAGCGCTCTCCCCACAGCAACCATGTCAGACACCTGGCCATCACTGGGGGGAGCTAGCATGCAGTTCAACTGAGCTTCATCCATGGATTGGATGAAAGCCTCAGCCTTAGAACAGCAACAAAAAGCACTGAAGTCCTGGGTCAGAGGCATTACGATCCATTGAAACCTTAATACCACATCCAGTCACATGGGAACCGCCATCTCTTCCCGGATGTTGTGTTGTTTTCGACGTGTCAAATTAGGTGCGCTTGATGCCGTTTCCTCCCCCCTAATGTCTAATAATGCAGAAGGACATCGATACTTGGATCCAGCAGAGTGGATATCCTCCAGCATCTATTTGTGGTTCCCCAGAATCACATCTGGGGTGACTACGGAGGTGTTTTGAACAGAGGGCGTTCGTCTTGCGAAATGGGAGTGTGACGGCCCTCCCTCAGCTGTTAGAGCCGGCGCAGTGTCCAAAATGTTGCGTTACTAATAGAAAATCATTGGTATCCGTCCTCCCTCTGGTCTGTACGGTGCTTTCCATTCCGCTGCAGCAGGAGAGGAGAGGCATAACCAAATATTAGAACACATATATAACCAGGACTGGAGTCTGGAACAATGGATAATATGAAACCAAAATCCTCAAAACAAAGGATTTTATTTCGTTCTGCGCTGCATGAGTTGAAATTGGATTTGTGTTATCTCTTTTCAAGATGTTGAGGGCCGCGGGTCTTAGGATAGGGCACAACTCCAAGGCGGAAGGTTCTGGGTGCAATCCCCAATGTCTTCAGGACAGTTGTAAGCAGACTTGAGTAGCGAGCTATATTATAACCCTCGCCTGCTCCTTAGCCATCTATATCAGTATTCACTGTAAGTGGCTTTACTGTCTCCTGAAAGATTAAATAGGATTTAATATTTACTATTATTTAATTAATGTTTCAGGGGAGCTGTGGTCCCGAATTGTGAAGTGATTCAGTCTTATATTCACAGCAACGTATGCATAAGAAGAACATAATGTTAACAACCTTTGTTAACACAAAACTGGGCTCATATTTATATATTTCGGGAAGAATGTAATAATTGACTATAAAGGTTATTGGGATTGAGAAGATGATGGTAGCCTTGATTCTGTGATTATATCAACCCTGATTATATGTGTTCAGCCCGCTCAGTGTAGTGTTGTGAAGGTAGCTGAAGAGTTCCTGCTAGATCTCCCAGCTTTGTGCTCCTTCCCTAGAGAACGGCTTCAAAAGACCAGCCTTCTAGGAACGATTCCCGACCCGTTCCTGTGCAAAAATAGTAACAGAACAGCATTCCAACAACTGTTATCCAAAGTGATTTCATCATTGTTTTTGTGGCTATGTTTGTGTACGTATGTGTGTGTGTGCCTATGTGTGTGTGCATATTATGTGTATGGGTATGTGTATTTCGGTGTGTGGTTGTGTTCACATAGAGGTCTCGCTCCTAGGCGAACACTGTTTTGTTAGGGAAAGGAACTATTTCTGCTTCACGTGGGAGGAATGAAACACTGCTTCTCAAGAGCCCGGGCATCAGCATTCCTTTGTTTTTGGGGAGCTTATTTTTTTATATCAGCAGTGTAGGAAGAGAGAGATGTGTTTCCTGTGGGCATGCTACACATGTGTATGCACGTACGCATGCATACAGCATACACACACACACACACACACACACACACACCCAGCATACATATATACACACAAACACACACAGCACACACACACACACACACACACACACACACACACACACACACACACACACACACAGCAAACACACACACACACACACACACACACACACACACACACACACACACACACACACACACACAGCATGCCCATCTTCAATTACCCTAACTTCCCTATAGAGTTAGAGATTGAGCGTGTGACGAGCAGCCTATAGACCGTATGCTATAGAAATATTGACCATTGTGTGTTCACAGTGTGTCGCATTCTTCGCTGATTGGCCAGCCAGGTAGATATGAGCGGCCACTTTGAACTGACACAGGCTGACGGTCTCTGTTAACCGTGGAAGGGCAGGCTGTGGATAGGCTAAATATAGTCCCAGGGGAGAGGACAAACCTTGAGCCCGCTGTCTCTTTTGACAGGTCGTCGCACGGTGTAACTAATACAGAGGTGATACATTATGTAGCGGGCTGCATTATGTATTATGAGTGTGGCAAAACACAATCTGAGGGCGATCGCAACGTGATGTCTATAGGTTAAAGGCTGCCTTTGTGTTTGTGTGGTAGCCCACTGCTTTATCCGTTACGGATAGTTAGTTAGTTAAACAATATAGCCCACGTTGGATTTCTCTACACAGCAGACAAGTTAGAATAACATATTAACCATCTGTTGCACATCTGAATATTAACTGAATGAATAACAACCATAGTCAGTGTATAGCCTACAGTTCACAACAAATATGTAATTATTTTGTTTTTTTTCCTGCCTGCAATGCATGTAAATCCGGTCATTAATTTCTAGTCAAAAGAAAAGGATTACGACATTGTAGCCATGGGAAACAAATGCATTGAAGTATACAGACCTGAGACGCAATTGGCAACCACACACTGCTCAGTACACCCAGTAGCCCCCCTTGCACAGTAGCCTACCACCACCCTCTCCCTCTCCCTCTCTGCACCCCCCCCCCCTCCCTCTCTCGCCCTCGCTCTCGCTCTCTCTCGATTTGCATCGCTCTCTGTTAGTAGCGCTCTGCACCTGTGGGGGCTGGAGGCAGCGTTTATCTTCCCGCTCTTTTGTCACATTTGTCATGACTTCTGCTAAGGAGCAAAATGGACCGGCGAAGACGAGCCAGCAGCAGGAGCAGGTAGGAGTGAGTTTGTCGCTGCAAAGCGATCTCAGCGTCGCGTCTCTTCTCCACCGCCTTTCTACGCCCGAAAATGCGCGTCTACCAAATTTTAATTATATGCGTTTGCCTGTCAATATATTGAAAGCACGTTTTTTGTAATATACGTAGACGAACGATCCGCAAAGGTAGACTATGATACGTAGACAACTGCTTTGGACTTTGTAATCAATATGAATTTCGTTTGAGATGAAGGCAATGGGCGAAACTTCTGAGCGTCTCGCATACGCTGATATCCACCCACTGTTATAGGCAACTGGCCGTACAAGTTACTGCATGTCCACCTAAAACACCGCGGTCAAGTCAAAGCAATGTGATAACTCCGTCCTTCAGGGAATTCGTTCTTTTCGTTTTTACCCTGACCATAACAAAATCACGTTGGTTGTCGCATGTGGGAGAGACGTTATTGTATCGAATCTTTCTTTATTTTCTTTATTTATTTCATTCATGCCTTATTTCTTTCTTTCTGTCTTTATTCTTTGCCTTGCCTTCTTTCTTTTTGTTGTTGTTGTTAATATAGGCTAATGATAAAATATGTCAGTCAATAGTGCAGATGCGTGGGCCCTACTGTCTTCGTATTTGCATGTGTCAAGCATTGATGTTGCCCCAGCACCTGTTTAATGTTGTAGAAATAAATATAAGGTCAGGTGGGCATCAGGTCAGTCGAGCATCCATTCAAACAACATAATATAAAACCCATAACATATTCTAGTTGGGTTGGGGATATTGGCAGGCGCAGCTCTTGAGGATTCTGAAGAGAGAGACACAGTTTTGGTTGCAGGCCAACAGAAACGTAACAGTATCAAACCAAATACAAAGTCTCCAGTGCATGCCATTGCTTGTATGTATTTATTTCACCTCATTCTTATTCCTCAGCTTGTTCTGCCAATGGTGGATCTCTTGATTTCTGGATTAACATGTAGGCTTATATTGAATACAGCCTCCTGTTTACATTCTTACTCTAGATTAGGCTCTGGCTATTTTTAATGCGATGGGATTCTAGAGTCATATGTTGAAGCTTATCCATCTGTTATCTTATCTGAGTTAACAAAGAGCGAGAGAGAGAGAGAGAGAGAGAGTGAGAGAGAGAGAGAGAGAGTGAGAGTGTGAGAGAGAGAGAGTGAGAGTGTGAGAGAGCAGGAAGTAGCATGGCATGATGATAATTGGTGGTTATATGGGCAGCAACATAGTCATGCTGACTGAACTCTCCACATTAAAAGCGGATGTGGTCTCCTTTGTACATTAAATGTGTACACTGGATTGCTCCATATCACGGCATCAATTCATTCTCACACAAAAGACCCTGCCATGTGTAGACCAATCAGGGGCCAATCACAATGGGGAGCATACCCTGAACGTATAATCAGTGCCATATAATGAGGTGCTACCTACTGTAGTAAGGATGTTTAGGTGACCAGTGCAGCACAAGCTTAAAGGATGGAATGGTGTGGGTTAAAGAACATTTTGACTTTACAACTTCATCTGAAACACAAAAACATGAACACTATTCTCCATGGCTCTTTGCCAGAACAAAAACCCCAACAGATGTGTAATTCTGCGTAATATATCCTATAATCGCATTATTGCAACGATAATCGAGTTGGATGAGAAAAACAAATGAAAATTTTACTGAAAAGGATTTGAAGTACGATGCGTGGAGGGTGGAACAGCTCCATCTATATAATCCACTCTCACCCCTCCGGCCCCCTGCCGGGTCTGCACCACCGCTTCCTGCCTCGCCTTCTAAAGGTGGCAGACCTTTTTCCTCCATTGCTATTTTTCACTTTCTGTTCTCGAGATCATTATAGGAGACACTCCCTGCTGCCAGCCAGGTAAGTCTGGGGGCGAGCCGCGCTCCAAATCCTTTCAGACTACAGAGTTTATACGCGGCCGGCCAGGCTCCTTATGCCCCTCAGTCTCCTCTACTCTCTGTCTGTTGATTGAGTCAGCAGGAGTTCACCACTGCACGGCGCTACCTATCTTTCCCACCCCTCTCTCCGCACGCCCCGTATTCTCCCTGGCACACCGTTAAAGTCACTCCAGAAAAGGCACAAAAAGCCATTTAAAAGCGTAGACTTTTATATTTTTGACATTTGGCAACGCTCTGCATAGGGCAGACGGTTTGGCTGCCAGCGTGTCTGTCACAGCGGTTCCAGGCGCCCGATGTGTCCTTTTCTTGTGTTAAAAGAAGCTCTTTCTCTTGCCGTTTCTAATGCATTTGCTTGAATAAGTGAACCGTTCCGCCACGCAGATTGGGAAGTGTGTTTCTTCCATTGGCTGTAAGTGTGTGAGGCCGTAAAAATGAATAATACAGACGATGGATGTGGCTGAGGGAAAAGTGTGCCGGGCCCTCTTTAGGACATGTTAAAAAATGTATTGTAGGGAGAAAAATCGGAAATGGAATAATAGTGTTCTCGTCCGTATCTGTGAATGACGGGTCACGGAGTGTGCTATTTCTATGTCAAGGTGGAATTTAAATATAAGCCTACATTTTCGAAAAAGCTGGAAAAAATATCTGTTCTTTTGGATAGTTGACTATTTATGATTGATGACTCAAAAAGCCATGTCATGTGATATTCATAAAATAGCGTCAAAAGTGTCAAAAAGGGTATTTAATCAAACGCCACATATGACCGATGTGAATTTTCCCTAACTTTGTTCTCCCATAAGAGCGGTGGTGTTGATTGATCGCACCAATAACCCTGTTGAAAGTCTTTAATGGAGCTTTAATTGGCTGTGTGCTATTAAGAGGCGCGTTGTCTCTTATCGAACCATCGACTGCGTGTGGCTCTCGCCCTCCTGACTTGCCCACCAGGAAACACAAGCTGAAGAGAAACAGACAGACACT
This sequence comes from Micromesistius poutassou, assembly GCF_964030765.1. Classification (NCBI taxonomy): domain Eukaryota; kingdom Metazoa; phylum Chordata; class Actinopteri; order Gadiformes; family Gadidae; genus Micromesistius; species Micromesistius poutassou. Next base: position 11,649,299 of record NC_140286.1, read on the forward strand.
CATCCCCTCCGACCCTGGAGCAATATCCAGCTGGCATGAATTCTTAATCTCACTTGTGAAGGCCTATGATTAATTGATGGACTTCCAGGGGAAAAGTTTACCCTCACGTCCAAAGTGCACTGCTTCACTTCATGTTTGACCCCTCAGTCTGCAACTGCATTACAGCGGCCAATAGATCATGTGTCAACTACTCACAGGTCCCCCCCCCCCGCCCCCCCCCCCCCCCCCCCGCCCCCCCCCCCCCCCCTCCCGGTGATCTTTAGGCCTCAAAGTAGCCATTCGTTTTCAAATTCGGGGTCACTTTGATTTTGTTGTTTCGTCGTGAATCCTCTCCCGGTTCCCGCATGCGTTTTCTAAACTTATGGGAGGGCCGTTTGTTTGTCATGCGAGAGTCAACAGTAATATTAGCCCTCGCCCCTGCCTATGCCAACCCCTTTCCTGACTTCACATCAGACTCGGATGACTCTCTTGGTTCCCTTGGAAACCAGGTGGCTCGCAAGATCAGGAAAGATCCATTTCACACTTCAGCAGTGAGTGCCAGAGACTAAAGAGATGGTTAGACAAAGGGAAAGTGGGACCGGGGAATGAGAGAGAGAGAGAGAGAGAGAGAGAGAGAGAGAGAGAGAGAGAGAGAGAGACAGAGAGAGAGAGAGAGAGAGAGAGAGAGCAAAAAGTGAGAGATAACAGATAAGAGAAGAATAAAGCAGGCTTGAGTTGAGCAAAAAAAAGAAGATCTCCTAAAGCCCTTTTTCTTGGGAAATAGAATGGAAATAGAAACGGGTGGATTCTAAGAATTAGTTGTTTCCCTCTTGGGTATATAAACCCTTTACAGCACAGTCAGGAAGACATTTATCTAGCGTGGGGAAAAAATTCTCTTGGCTTGTTATGGTGCTGTGTTTGAATAGGAAAGGAATAGAAACCGCTGCTCCTAATTTATTGATGCTGCTCTCATTGTTATCTGCTTTACTGTATGCATGCCTGCTCTTCACGCCGACCAACACAACATGACAAAGCAGGCGCCTCTCTCCGGTCTCACCCACTGGATTCACTGGGGTTTGTCTGAGAATTGCTTCTGATATGCCGATATCGTTCCTTTGTCCAAGTGTCACCTCTCCTGTGATTCAATTTGGTCGGATTTCCATTTTGCCACAGATGCAATGACAAAAAACCTTATTATATTACGTCTGTATGGTTGTAGAAACCCTGAGCTTAGACTCTAGAGATCTGTTTGAATGCTATGGCAGATTATTATTAGGGTGGAAGTTCGGAACAGACTACATCTCTCACGGGGACTGCAGGGAGCTGCTGTAGAGCAGCAGTTTGTAACAGAGTACAGTGTATTTATAATACATGGCCTTCATCCTCATATGTCCTCAAATTACTTTCTCAAGTTCTCGTGACGATCATCTTAACGGCCCAATCACAAACAGGAATGTAATGGCTTCAGTTGTAACAGCCATGGAAACATAATAAGCATATGGCACATCTGTGCCACGGTTTTCAAAGCCCCAAGAAGATGTATTCAACCGTTTCCCATTCAATGGTGTGTGTTTTACTTCAGCAATTAAAAATAATTTCAAGCTGCGCTTTTTAACGAGGGACTGATTGCTGATCACCATTTCCAACGACGGCTTAGTTTATTTTCCCCATCAACTCCCCCTCCCAGTTGTTGTCTCTCTGCCGAGCCCCGGACCCAGACAGCGGCAGCTGAAACAACCTGCCTGATGTGTGCCAACCCGGCCATAGTCTCCCTGCGTGGGCCGCTGAATGGCCTCATTCAGGCTGTGGTTGACATCACCAGACCCCTGCCTAGTGTCTTGTCATTGCTTTGTCTGGGGGACCAGGCCGCTTTTCATTCAACGACACCCTGCATGGTGTTATTTATCTATTGATTCAGATGGGCTTTCCTTTGACGACAGAAAAAGGTATTTGCGTGGATGTCATGTCACGTTTTCCATCGAGTGAACGTAGAAGTGTGAGTGCCGATCAGACGGGGGATTTAAACATTTACAAAGCGGGGTGTTTGCTGAATAATTTGGAGGCGGCAGGTTAGTGGAGAAGCACAATGAGCAAATTGAAAATGTTAGGGTTGCAGGGAAGTTGAAAATGAATATTCACGTGCACCTCCCAGCTAGAGTATTAGCAGCGGGATCCCTTTTTTTTGTTGTTCTTGTGTTGTCGAAAATAGATTAAACTCTGACATTTACATTTCATTAGCCCTGGATGGGTTCACACCATGGCAACACCAAATACTCTACTTGACAAGGGTCTCTAGAACATTTCATGTTCCCCACTTTCCAGAAATATCGCCAACTCTTCATTACAGATGACAGAAAGAGGTTATCTTAAGGTCAGATGCTTGAATTGTCATTTAGCTAAATATGAGAGCTTGTCTCTGTCCTCTCCACTGTGTGATAAAACAGCGGATTAATATCCCGCAGAAATGCAACCCTACAGCTTTATCTCCACATCCTGTTTTTATGAAGCAGTAAATCTCCATATTGATGTGCTTGCTGTTGTACAGCCTTCCCCATTGATTTGCCTAACCGTGGGGCGAAATGGACCTCAAACAGTACACACGCGCATGCATGCATGCACGCACACACGCACTCACACTCACATGCACGCAGACACACACACACACACGCACACACACACACACACACACACACACACACACACACACACACACACACACACACTCTTTCACACACTTTTGATGCCAATCTAGAAGATCTCCAAAGATTTTCACTTAAATAAATGCCAGTTAAGTCCCTATCTATCGCCGAGTGAGGTAAGACGATGGTGTAGGGCCGTTTGCAGTATTATTAAGGTACGAAGTGGGTCCCGGTGGCCACTCTACTGCAGTGCATTCATATCGCGAGCGGCGCAGTTAGTGACAGGGTTTCCATCACCCAGCAGTAGTTGTTACACCAGAGAGGCTATGGTTGAGGTTAGAGGTTTTATTCCTTCATTATTTTTCTAGAATTGAGCTGTGACTAGGCTATTTGGTGTGACAATCAGGATTTTCTAATAAAAAATGTGAGACCTTATGTATCAATCACTGTGATTGATACATTATAAGATATTAATTGGTTCAAACTGGTGTTAATGGTCCTAATAATGCAGCCAATGGGGCGGGCCGTGGAGGGGGAGAGTCCACAGCTGGGTCTCTAACGTCCGCGCACACCTCTGAAGGGAGACTGCTGCCCTCTGACCTCTGCCGCCGCCACACGGGCCGCCCATGACCCCAGACGACGACTTAAGGCAGATCAAAAGCCTTCTCCTCGCCTCTGCGCCCTCCACCGTGTCCCTCAAACTGCTGGACAACCGGAGCGGGGACCAGAGCCCTGAGAAGACCCCCTGAGGCACAGCGAGCAGTCTATAAGGGAGCCTTGTTGCCATGACACCCAACAGACGGACTACTCTTGCCCTCCTTTTAAAAAGCTACTTTGCTTTAGCATTAAAATGAACTTTGTAAAATTGTAAATAACAGCCCTTTTAGAAGACTTTGTCGAAGTCTACCGTACTTCTGCATTATAAAAGATGAATCATTCATTTGAGTAATTCATTGGTATTTTGTCAAGTAATTTCCATCCTTATTATTCAAGCAAATTAAAGACCTAGTGTATTAATGGCCTTGATTCTTTTATTTTTCGACCACTGGCTTCATTTCACATTCTTCCTTGGCACACAATCATCGAGATCCAAGTCAAATTTGTAGCTTTGCTATGAAACGATTTTTAGATAAATAGATATTAAATCAGATAATAATAAAACCATGCAAAAACAAATAAAATGGAAAGTTACATTGCTGTCTGTACTATCTCCAAAGCTATTTAATTGAATCAGTGAATACTAGCCCACCTGCTGATATCAGAGGACCTACACATTTTTTAAAAGAAGCTGGACAACTAAATGCAATTGGTTGCAATTAATTAGAGTTTGAAAATATGTAATATCACAGAAAAAGTAATTTGGGGGTAAGTTATTTCCTACTGTATAGCTGTAATATCCTCTCTTCCATTACTTTCCACTTTCTTACATTTGCTAGCTAAAGCAGAGCCTGATCAGCCACGATAGAGGTATTTCATTACCTCCATCAGTAACTCATATCATCGCCATATCATCAATGGTATGGCAAAACTGGCAAGGAAAAACGTACACCAAAAGCAATTAATATATATGTGTGTGTGTGAGTGTGTATGTGCACGTGTATAATCTTTCTTAGATGACAACCCGTCTAAAGCCTTGTAATGTGTGCGCCAGACAGAAGTGTTGACTTTTGAACCCTTCATTGGATCACACAGAGACAGCACCACCGCGTACCACGGTGAAGGGTGGGGAATATATGATTGTGATGATGATATGATTTTCTGCTATCATCAGTAATACAAAAAATATATATGGGCTTACAACAGCGAAAGAGTGCTTGCCGGTTCCTAAATTTCAGTCTGTGGTGCTGCACTTATAACAGCCTGCGGTCGTGTGGACTTAGCTGCTCACTCCATCATCCGTCCAGCCTCTGCGCGGGTCCCTGAGTGCTAAGAGAGCAGCTCCGTGTTTGGCTGACTGCAAGGGTGATCTCTGTGCTTCATGTGCGGGGCTGCCAGGGCACACCTGCAGGGGCTCCCAGCGCAGGGACAGTGGGGAATGCCCGGAGAAAAATACAGTTTCCGTCACCATCTGTTGAAAATAAACTTTTTTGTGTGTATGGCTACGGTGTGTGGCTTTGAACGTTACCCATATGTGTGGCTATTGTGATTCTGTTGGTTTGTTTTTTAAGTAAAATCAAACAACAAGGATTCCTGTACTGAATATCAGCACAGATGAGATTCCTTCAGAGGTACAAGGACGCATTCTATGAGTGCAGGTGTATATATAATCACAGCCTTCACGCAACAGTTCTACAAGCACAATGTGTTAGCTATCAGTGTAAGCTACTCGAAGAGGTTATGATCTTTTCGTTCATTTAATCGTTGATTTAACCTTGCCAACAGAAATAGTTCCGCACTGGGACTGGACTGTTGCCAAGCAACACAAGAAACGTTTTCCTGCATACTAGCTCGCCACTTTGTGTAGTTCTAAACACATGACTCCAGGCAGCTATCTTTCATTGTGTACAAACTGTATCTTTCCATTTATTGAGCCAGTCAGTGAAATACGGGTCTGCTGTCGCTTTGTCACTTGTAATTCAGCTGAGGGAAAGCTGGAGGTTTGCCGAGAAGTATTCAGGATTTTTTCCTCCCCTTGGTCCTCTCGTGACAACAAACATTTTATATGTGGAAATATGCTCATCTTTGCATTGCAAAGTTAGTTACAATTTAAGATAGCTGACGATTGCTAACATGATTAATTGAATTTGAAACAGAGGTTACGGCGACTGATACATGTACATGTACTTGTAATTGTCCCAGCGCTGTTTTACTCTTGATCAGCACGCAACACCTTTTGTCCAATCAAACGACGAGGTCGGAACTAACTGTTACATAATATAAAATTTAATAATTTGTTTGAATAATTTCAATCTTTTCTGACCCATTTCGTTCTGTTATGATCATGAATAACACAATCATTCATCATCAGGTCATGCGCGCCTCATTGGGAACGCTGAGGTCTGGATAATACGACTCTGCTGTGTGAATTCACACCCCATTGACACACTTTAAAAGGTTTACGCGGTGCACAGACTCAATCATTAACAATATGCGCCGCGTTCTTTCAGGAGGCACACGAGGGCTGTCACACATCGTCATAATGTGTGCAGATCTGCGATGGGTCGCAATTTTTCCGTTTGAATTCGATTGAAGTCTGTGTGTCAGCGCTGATCTGGGGGTTGAGCGAAGTTTGCGTGCATTGGTCCGCTTCCAGTCTGAGGCGGTGTGTGTTGACGGTGTGTGTTGACGGTGTGTGTTGACGGTGGGTGTTGACGGTGTGTGTTGACGGTGTGTGTTGACGGTGTGTGTTGATGGTGAGTGTTGACGGTGGGTGTTGACGGTGTGTGTTGGCGGTGTGTGTTGACGGTGAGTGTTGACTGTGTGTGTTGACGGTTTGTGTTGACGGCGGGTGTTGACGGTGTGTGTAGACGGTGTGTGTTGAAGGTGTGTGTTGACGGTGTGTGTTGATGGTGGGTGTTGACGGTGTGTGTTGACGGTGTGTGTTGAAGGTGTGCGTTGACTGTGTGTTTGTTTCTGCAGGACCTGGTGGGCAGTGCCCCGCCCCAGAGGAACTGGAAGGGCATCGTCATCGCCCTGCTCGTCATCCTCATCATCTGCTTCCTCATCGTCACCTCCGTCATCCTCCTCACCCCGCGTGAGTACACACACACACACACACACGCGCGCGTGTGTGCGTGCGCATTCGCACGTGGGCATGCACACAGGAGCACGCACGCACACACACCCACACACACCTACACACACACACACACACACACACACACACACACACAAAACCAACACACACACACACACGCAGGCACGGACACACACACAGACACACACACACACACACACACACACACACACACACACACTCACACAGGCACGGACACACACACACACACACACACACACACACTCACGCAGGCACGCACACACACAGACACACACACACACACACACACACACACACACACACTCACGCAGGCACGCACACACACACACACACACACACACAACCAACATGTACATCTGGCATGCATACAGCTACACACACTCAGACGGTAAGCACTGGTACACACACACACACACACACACCCACTATTATGTACGGATGGCATGCATACAGCTACACACCCAAACCACCAGCTTTTACCAACCAAAATAATAATGATTTTGTTTCTAATGACATCCCCAATTCCGTTATAGGTAGGTGTATTCAATCGTCAGCCCGTTCCCTATAAGAAATCATATTTCATAGATTTCCGCGGGTCAGATTGCATATTGGTTTTTCACAAAGGCGAGGTCATCCTCTCACCAGATAATGGGCCTTTTAATGTGTAATGCCATTCAAGTCTGTTTAATGGAGATGATTATGCAGTAATAGCCCCAGCCATTTGTCAAATTGGCACGGCATCAGAGATGCCATTTGCCTGGTGTTGGGAAATGAGAGCTCTGATTCTAGAGACTCTCTTGCCGGGTGAGAGAGCGTTCCTCCTCTGGTTTCAAATGTCTGTAAAGGCTCAAACACTTTCCTGCGACTCCGTATTTATGGAGCCAGATCTCTCTGACTTTGCATGCACTCCCAGAAGGATCCATTTTCTCTCTCTCTCTCTCTCTCTCTCTCTCTCTCTCTCTCTCTCTCTCTCTCTGTCTTCCAATGCTGTGAGACTCTGCTGTCAAACACGCCAACGACTTGTGTGCTTGCGTCGCTGTTTACCATTCGGTTTGCAGACAGACAGGTTAGGCTTATTATATCTCCCATCTCTCCCTCTGTCTCTTTCTGTCACTCGCTCTCTTTCTCTCACTTTCATCCTTTCTCTCTGTTGCTCTCTCACTCTGTCTCTCCCTCTCGCTCTCCCACCTGAGCTACATTAGCTGTGTCTGCTCCTCAGCTGTCGGCTTCTGATCTCATCGGGACTTTTAGGAACGAGAGCGAGAGAAAGCTGTCTTCGTCGTGCTGCAGACACAAGCCATACCAACACTACCTTCCTTCTTTGCACCTGCTTTCAAATTACCGATATGAGGAAGTAATCAGAATTCCTCCCCACGCTAACTCTCTTTGGGAAGTGCACACAATTTAGGCTTGTGTCGACTCAGAAGAACAACGCAAAGTTGTGACTTCCCTGAGCACGACTGCATGTGAAGAAAAGCGTACACAGTATGTTGTTAATCTCCCCCACACCAGTGTGTGTCTTGCTTTTCCTTAGAAACTAGAAATGTCACCCACACAGCGACAACCCCCAGCGCGCTAAGAGAAGCCACAGGGGGTTTGAACTGCTTGTACGTTTTAGTCCAGATTTCTACATTTGGAATCGTACATTTTAGTCAGATTTCTACATTCTGACACGTACGTTTTAGTAGAAATTTCTACATTTGGACACATACGATTTAGTCCCGATTTCTACATTTGGACAATGTACGTTTTAGTCCCGATCCTACATTTCGATTTGTACGTTTTATTCAGATTTCTACATTTGGATTTGTACGTTTTAGTCAGATTCCTACATTCGGACTTGTAAGTTTTAGTCCCATTTTCTACATTACGACTTGTACGTTTTAGCCCCGATTTCTACATTGGGAGATGTACGTTTTAGTCCTGATTTCTACATTTGAACACATACAGTTTTTTTTTATGTCATTGATCCTTATGCCATAACCACACACAGTTCATCCTTGTCTGATTTCATTGTAAACATGCTTCGTCTTTGCGGTGCCGTCTGTTGCAGGGGAAGATGACAGCCTGGCCCTGAAGAAGAAGGTGACCGTGGAAGACGTGTTCGGCTCGGCCCTGCACATCCATCACCCTGAGGGCACATGGCTGAGTGGTACGTAGCCTCAAGCCATGATGGAAAACACATTTGATGCATCCTCCTGTGAATGGACAAGGCTACTGACTCTCTTTCTAGCATGAGTATGGTTCGGTTGGGTTAGGATTGAGGGTAAAGTTCACCTTCAAGTGGAAATATCTCCAGATTTTCATTTAAGATAAATATCTGTCATGTCATTTGATTTTTATTTAAATTACATTTACATTTAAATTGAGGGCATGTTGCAGACATTTTTATCCAAAGCGACTTACAATAAGTACATTTGTCTGAAGAAAGAGAAACAATATGTTGGTGTTGGTACATTAAGGATGTTCATATAACCGAGCCAAGCACTAACAATTGTTAGTTTAACCCATTCCCCGTAAACAACAGAGATAGCTAGGATAAGATGCTACACAATGCTAAGTGCTATTTTTAAGTGCAAGGACATACAACATACAATACAATACAATCTACCACTGAATGTGGTAACACAATGGTGGATGAGCCTCGGGCCCACTGATGAAAGCCCATTCATTTTCAGTATTATGAATGAAACTAGACTAGTTTCATTCACTAGACTCTTGGAAAAATGGCCACTTATAGACAAAAGTGTTGCCCAAGGGTGTCTCCAAATAGATCGAAACAGAAATCTTTGACTTTACCTCTTCGATAACACTATTTTACCCTAAGGGGATGCATGTTTTCGAGAAATGATTGGTTACATGATAATTATAGTGCTTTATTGTGCCTTATTGTGCTTATGCAGTCCCCATCATGACTTGTATCATGTGACACGTCAACTTCCAAGGACCCTGATCCAGATGACATGGTTTTCTAAGGCTCATTGTTCAGCTCACTGCCCCCTGCTGGCAGAGACAAGCAGTGTCAAACAGTGCCGGCCAAGAGACTGAAGTAAGACTGCTTGGTATATTGATCAGGGATGGGCAGAGCTACTAGTAATTACCCCTGGAGCTATTGATACTGACTCTATCAGGCTATTGATCATTTTAAAGGTTTAATGTTATTGATAGAAGACAGCAGTAGCACCAGAGAATGTCTAATATGAAGAGAACTGGCACTCTCTGGTGACTTCCGGTTCCTGAACTGACATCTCTGTCCATGTGAGGGCGCTCGCCAGTGAGTGCAGAATGAATGGGAGTCGATGGGGTTTCACCCTCTAATTCCACTTTTCTCAGGGTGTAATTTTTTGTCAAGTAATTTGAGAGTCACATTCAAAAGGGGGGGCTAAAAGAATACACTCAGCTGCATGTTGAATTTTTTAAGTTCACTTAACTGTTATAAAAATGTTCAAAAAAGTTCAAAATGATGATGACACTGCCAGAGGTCCTGCTTTACAGCAAGTTCTGAGTCACTTTGGCACACATATATAATATATATATATTTAAGCAATAGATCACGACAGGCTGTGGTATACGCTCATTATACCACAGTTAAGGGGCGTTGTCTGTCCTGACGCGCAGCGGAGGGGCGGCGACCCCCTTCACTGTGGTATAATGACCGTATATCACTGACTGAAGTGATCTATTGCTTTTATAAAACGGTTACGTAAATATGGCGAAATGAAAGTCATAGACACCCTCAATTTTGAAAAAGCTAGAAAGTCGGAAAAGCATTTTTTTAAACGAATACAAAAAAGTAGTCCCTCCTGGCTGCCGGCAAAGTGTACGGCGGTTGCTATGCAACACACTGTAGCGTCCTTCAGAGAGAAGGCTAGGCTAAAGACGGTAGCTTGGTTCGCCGGCAATTTAGCCTTCTATCGAGTTCACTCGAACTCGATAGTAGGCTAAATTGCCGACCGTGTGCCTATTGCTTTACAACATTTCCACCCTCTCCAGCAATCAACATGTTTTTTAGGCTTCAGTGAACTACGCTATCGCTTTTATATATACATAAACAACAGTTAGAGTTAGGCGCGGAGTGATACTGAACTCTGTAAACTGAACGGGCGTCATAGCTGTGTGTATACGCTCAATATACAACGGTTGGGAACCAATCAGATTGCTTGATTTAGGCCCCCCGTTTTATAAATATATTATATATTATATATATACATATCATATATAACAATTAACTTTGACGGAAAGTCCCCCTTAAGATAATGCTTCTGATTGTGCTTCAGCTTCAGATGCCATCAAGAGGGGTCTCTGGTCGTAATCAGTCGCAAGTCTGTCCCTGACGAATCAGCATTCATTAGCAGAATGCTAGCGTGTACGGCCAACAACGGCCCAAACTGTAAGAAATCAAAAGGACATAAGTACTCATTCATTTGACTTTTGAACTATAATCTATATTGAACTTGCAGAATCTACAATACAATCTGTGATATTTCAACGACAAGCAGGTGAAAGAGACACATTTAGCCGTCTAGCCCCATAGACCCCCATTCAATCTGCACTCATGCGATCACCCCCAGTGGAATTCTAATGGAACTTCAACCAAGTTGGATACAATGGGGCTCAATAGAGAGTGCCAAGGCTCTCCGTAGATGGGCTCTGGTAGACCTTGTGCATGTGAGCTTATATTAAAAAAGAGACTGAACTTCCAGCATTACAGATCGTTTCCCAGAGCCAGCATTGTGAAGATGGGTCACTGATGGGTTACTTTCTATTAATGCTTCAACCGATTAGACACCAATTACTTTCAGACACAAGTGTAAAAGAAATGCAATTTTTCTGCCGGAAATGTATTTAACAAAAACCTCTTTCTCAAAGTCAGCTGTTGGTGAACTCGGTTCTTCTTTCTCTCTGTTCTTTCTTTCTACTAGGTTTGAGATAGGATTCCTAGCCAAATACAGACTCATATGTATTCAGAATATAAAGAATGGGTGAACTACCTTTGACAGCGGTTTTAACTCGCACTACCCAATATCAAACGCCGGTTGCAGATTGTCCTCATTCACAATCAGACGTACAAGTATAGACAGGCAGAGCTCATTCCCTTCCCTATACCCTCACCATATCCTGCTGCATTTTATTGTTTGTTTCACATTAGTGCCTGTGTTACGCTTTTATTGTGTAGCCCAGAGCCGTGTTGTTACAGGACAGACCCAATGGTTGTAAAAGAGAGCCCGATGGTCAAGTGGCAGCTTGAACTCCTTCCATAAAGCAGCTTGGCTAAGATATTGATCAAAGAGAGCTCTGGGTTTTGACTCGATGGTATCTGATCCTACTGCCAGAAGGCCCCCATGGCACGAGTCGCACTCGACCTCTCCTACATCAAACTCTTACTCCAGACTATCGCCTCGCACGTGCACTGGGCTGCAGAGATGTAGTGTGGCAGTACGATGTACCCCACGTTGCTCCCCTCAAGCTGTGCATATCGTTAGCCTCGTATCATAACTGCCTGAGTCAAATGTTAAGGTTCATCTTGTATTAAGCGTCAAAAACAAGTAATAGTAATAATAAAGTAAAGTCAAATAGATGACTTAGGCAGATAGTGATTATGGAATATAGAAGCACTCTGATTGGCTTAGGATATAGCCAATGGGGCACAGTGAAACAGCAGCGTTAGCAGAGTAGAGTTAGGTTACATATCACAATTTGGCCAAAATATGACTGAATTATGTAATGACTGTAATTATGACTGTAATTATGCTAACAATATTCTGTCAGAATGTACCAGCTTTACTGTCTGGCCCCGGGAGAAATGCCGATAGCTACACCGCCACCTCCTCCACCTCCACCTCCACGACAACACCACCAACAACAACACGTCTTCATCTGTCTTTACTTACCGTGACAACTATTGTCTTCGATGGCTACTGCCGTCGGCAGGTGTTCTGTTTCGTCACAGTAAGTTACGTCACAGTAAGTTGCCGTTATGATGACATTCGTAGCGGGAGCTGTTGATGTCGGGGCGATGGGAAGGGTGAAACAGTACGAAAGGTGAGACATCTGGTTACAGTCACCCTATCTACAGCAGTGCAGTGGTTAGGTGACGGTACTTAGCTAATAGCACTTTGCTAATGGTGCTAGGTGTGAGAACAATGTGTCTGAACAGTGTGAACCAAGGCTTTTTGGCAATCAGACTGCTCCTGCGAGGCCGATGCGATGCTTCAAACGCATTAGCTCATCTTTGCCTAGTCAAATCACATCAGCTTGTTTTGTATAATTGTATTATTTGATATGCGCTACAGAGCTACACTTAAAAAGGCATTGTCGATTTCTGAGCAGGCGTTTCATTTTCTTTGCCACTTAGTTCAGAGCCGCTTGTTTAAACACAGAAGTAATGCCATTGCCATCTCTTTCTGTGTTTCGTGTTTCAAAGTGGAACTTTTCCCCTGCCTTTAAAGATGGTCTGTTTGATTGATGGAAAGCAGTAGTAGCAGGCGGCAACAAGGCCAGAGTGCAGTCCCCAAAGCAGATGGGCGAAGCTAATTAACTTCACTAGCATAACATTCATGCTGTCGCCACCGCTACACCACCAGCGCCGCCACCACCACCGCCGCCGTCACCTCCGCCTCCACCACAACACCACCTCCACCTCCACCACCGCCACAACAAACACGCACACCACGTCTGTCTGGCTACAAACACCTCGCCTCACACCCGCGCACCGCTGCGCACAATCCGAGCTCAAACCGGCCGCCGTAACGACGGCACGGTGGGAAGAATAACATCCTATTCTCCAGCGCCCTACTTAGCCCAGAGTGCGCAACCGCTTCTTTCTGGGACGAATCACAACTGTGTTCCCGCCAACAGTCTCCAGGTGATAAGCATCAGCTCACGTTAACGTTGTGAACTGTGGAACATCCGGATACATCCGGGGCTTAGTCTTGCCAATGTGTCCTTCAGGCCGAGGGTCAGCGTCCTAACCTGACAGGAGATCCGACTCCGTGGTGTGTCGATTGAGTTACTTTAACACAATCAACGGGGATTTGCAGCTATAAAGACCTTCCCCGAAATGAAATCCAATAGGACAACCGTGTACTTAAGTGTTCCTCATTAATATTTTGTGGTGTATTCATTTTTTGCAGCGTTGCATACCGGCTCCCCGCAGCGCTTTGATTACCGCCGCGCTCTGCAGTCTCCGGACCTGCCGACCTCTGGGTCTCTCGTAGCGCTCGAGCTGCTCTTAATGGCCGCTGAGTTGAGCCCGAGCCCTGTCTCACTTTACCTCTGATACAACAGAGAGAGGCTGGGAGATACAACGAGAACCCTTTGTCTTTTTGCCTTTTTGAAAATGGTTTGCTTCATTTGGTTTGAGAAGGATAAATGCGGGGATGAAAGGAAGAAAAACAGCCAGAGGCGTGGGTTTAGCTTTGTGTGCAGCTAACGCTAACGGTTGCAAAGTGTTGTTGTGGAGAGTGATGTAAACAAGCCGGGGATTGTGGAAATGTTTACGCTTAGATGTTAGCACCACATGTTTCTGGATTGGACTTTTTTTGGGGGGATTTTTTTTTTTTTTGGATTGGTTACCGATTTGGGATATAATTCACTTTCAGCTTCATTTTTAATATAAAAGCTTATCCAGTAGCTGCCTCAATGCAATAACACCGTACTACAATGCTGTCATGCGATATCATTCAAAATGCTTGAGCTTGGCATTGCACAGATGAGCCGCAGTAATAGAATTACTAACCCTAATTAAGTTGGCCGGGTCGGGACGTCCTGGACTGAGCTCACACCGGCATTCACAACCTGTTAGTGTCCAGCCCTGCTCCAAATTGGCTGTGAAAGTGAATTGGATTGCGCTGCCTCCTGCCAGCACGCAGGAAGACAAAATGTCAACGTCTCATAGTGTTGAAATTCATCTGGCCGGGATGGGAGTAAGCAAAGCTGGTGATTGGCACTTTACTGCCTCCCCTTCTGTCCTAGCAGTTAGGTCGGTGAATCCCAGCTCTTAGCCCCACACATAAAGCTGCTGAACGTCCCCTAAGGACTCCTGAGGGTTGTGTGGAAGCAGCGCGTCTGACTGTTTTAAAAACGCCTGCGATGTGTTAAGTGTTAACACATCAGATAATATCGCCATGGTAACTGCTCAAAAGGAAAGCTCCCTCGGGGGCCGGTGTGCGCTGGGCGGAACGGCGTGTGGGAACGATGGGGGACATGCAGCACTTTGGCACTGGGCCAGAGGGCACCCACATCAGGCGCTGTGTGTGTGTGTGTGTGTGTGTGTGTGTGTGTGTGTGTGTGTGTGTGTGTGTGTGAGTGTGCGTGCGTGCGCGTGCGTGTGTGCGGTGAGGGGTGGTGACCATGATGCACAGTGATAGCTGAAGGCTGATGGGGTCGGCTTAGCTCAGGAGGTAGAGACGCCGGGTTGCCTTGTACCCGGACGGATGCTAGTGTGAGTGCGTGTCTGAACCGTCGTAAGGATGCTGGTTTGATCCCCGGCTCCGCCTAGCTGAGTGTCGAGGTGCCCCTGAGCAAGGCACCTTCACCCTAACTGCTCCCGACGAGCCGGCTCTCGCCTTGGGTGTGTGCGGTTGACTCCGCCGTGAACGTGTGTATAAACCGCTTTGGATAAAAGCGTCTGCTACATGCCCTAAATATAAAGGGAAACGTTTAATGGCAGCACTCCTGTCCAGTCGATGCATGACAAGCACGTCTGAGAGGCGGGGAGCACAATGCGAGTGGATCTTAAGTCCGTCGGTGGATAAAGAGCCGGCGTTGCCTATTTAACGCTGCGCTCTTCCCCTTTGTGTGTTCGCCTCGTCTTTTGCCTTTCCCCCCCCCCCCCAGACAATGAACTGCTGTTCCGCTCAAGGGAAGGTGACGTCGTCAGACTCAACGTGGACACAATGGAGCAGCGCGTTCTGGTGGAGAGCAAGATGTTTGTGAGTGGCGCGCGGCCCTGCGTTACAGCGTACCCTGTACCCACTCGAGCTCAATCAGGAAGCAATCTTTTGATTGACCGCTTTCTGTTCCCCCGTCCAGGAAACGTACAAAGCGACCAAGTACCAGCTCTCCCCTGACAGGCAACACGTGCTGCTGGCCTACGGCGTGACACCGGTAAGCCATCCGCTAACCGAAAGCGCTCGCCTGCTTCACCCTTCAAGGTTGGAGGTTCAGTCAGTTGCTGTGTCACTGTTTGCCTGTGTGTCTCTGTGCGTGTCCCTGTAGGCCTACCAGCACTCCTACGCAGCCAGCTACATCGTCTGCAGCCTCGTGACCCCGTGAGTCTCACCTGGTCCGGGGCGTTCTGAGAGAGAGAGAGAGAGAGAGAGAGAGGGAGGGAGAGGTGGAGGGGGAGAGAGAGAGAGAGAGAGAGAGAGAGAGAGCAAAGGGGGAGAGAGAGAGAGAGAGAGTTCTAGCTTCAACTCTAGTTCCAGCTCTAGCTCCAGTTCTAACTAGTTCTAGCTCTAGTTTTAACTTAAGCTCGAGTTCTATCTCTAGCTTTAGCTCTAATTTTAGCTCTAGTTCTATCTCTAGCTTTAGCTCTAATTTTAGCTCTAGTTCTAGCTCTAGTTTTAGCTCTAGTTTTAGCTTGAGTTCTAGCTCTAGTTTTAAACCTAGTTGTAGCTCTAGGTCTAGGGTCTAGTTCTAGTTCTACTTTTAGCTCTAGTTCTAGTTCTACTTTTAGCTCTAGTTCTAGTTCTACTTTTAGCTCTAGTTCTAGTTCTACTTTTAGCTCTAGTTCTAGCTCTAGTTTGAGCTCTAGTTTTAGCTCTAGTTCTAGCTCTAGTTCGAGCTCTAGTTCTAGCTCTAGATACTGCTTTTGGGTTCAGTTTTTTCAGTTGTCCATATATCTCCATCCCCCCCTCCCCCACTTCCCCCTTGCTCCAAATTTATACTGAGCTGAGCAAAGTTAGCTTGGACTAAAATAGGCTGTGGATGACTGATGAGGCCCACAGTCGAAAAGTTAGCCCAGCCTTACCTCTCCCTGTGTAAACACATAGAGATGATGCAGTACAGGGCAATAGACAATATACATATAAATATCAAAAAATATATATTTGAGTGAAACACAGTAAAAAAAAAAGTTTCTCATCACTTTCTCATCACTCTCTTTGTCTTTCTCTATTGTACACACACAAACGCACACACACACACACACACACACACACACACACACACACACACACTAATAGTCAATCTAATTAAAACGTGTACATCAGGTTACCAACAGATCAGATGACTGAATGCTTCTGTTAGAATGAATGACACGGCTAGAACATAGTGTGTAACAAGCACACCCAGACTGACCACTGCCACCACCCCTGTGTGGCCTGCCTCCCCCCAGGCAGACGTGGAGCCTGAGCCCCCCCGAGGTGGGCCTGGCCGCCCTGCAGTACGCCGGATGGGGCCCCCAAGGCCAGCAGCTGGTGAGGAGCCATTTCAAAACGCACTCATAGAACTACTTGTTTGGATGAAATAATATCAATGGATGCCAGCCCATGGAGCTGGCCTCTTTCAAGTCCTCATCTGATGAATATCAATGAGTACCACTCACGGTGACCAATAGTTGATCTGCGGCTAACTATCTATCTATCTTTCCTGTTTGGGTTATTATTCATATTATTCGTAGATTATAGATGTGGTGATGTTGTGTTTCTTTTTTGTGTTATTTCATTTCAAACCTTTATTTACACTCGTAAGGCATTGAGGTTTCCCTCATTTTCAATGACGACGAGTTATATATTATTGAGGAGCAGTGATGTATACTGTGTTGGACCGGTTGTTGTGCCAGGGTCCCACTGGACGGGCCCACTGGTTGTGTTGTTGTTCACCTGGTGTGGTTTGGCTGGACACGCGGGCCAGCACAGCCTCCAGCGCCAGATGGCATCACTGTTTCACGACCCATCACTGGCTCTGTCCTGTTGCTAGTGTTTGTGTGTGTGGGTGTGTGTGTGTGTGTGCATGTGTGTGTATGTGTGTGTCTATGTATGTGTGTGTGTGTGTGTGTGTGTGTGTGTGTGTGTGCTTGCGTCGGTGCGTGCACGTGTGTGTATTTGTGTGTGTGTGTGTGTGTGTGTGTGTGTGTGTGTGTGTGTGTGTATGAGTGTGTGTCTGGGTGTGTGCGTGCGTCGGTGCGTGTGTGTGTGAGTGTATGTGTGAATTAAATAAAAGGTTAAAGGAATTTTACTTCCCTTTAATGGTGTGAATGGTGTATCTTTGGCTGATTGGATTCTGCTTAACACAACAGTGTTTTTGTAATCTCTGTGTGAGGTTGTTAGCGTTGGGCGCTCACCAGTCTTCACCGGGCCGTATCAGTCATCCGATCC
The DNA here is from genome assembly GCF_964030765.1 of Micromesistius poutassou. Classification (NCBI taxonomy): domain Eukaryota; kingdom Metazoa; phylum Chordata; class Actinopteri; order Gadiformes; family Gadidae; genus Micromesistius; species Micromesistius poutassou. Next base: position 11,666,956 of record NC_140286.1, read on the forward strand.
ATTAGGTTTACTCACCTTTCCCTAAGAAGCTATTTGTTTTTTCTCAATTTATCTTACGATAAATGTAGCATGTGAATCATTTAAGCTTAGAAAGAGAAAAACGACTGAAAAGGCGTCATGAGAAAAAAATCGTTCTGTGTTCCTCCGAACACGTTCCCTCTGCTCGCCTTTGCGGATAATCCATCCATTTTTCAATGCTAATAACGCACCTAACGTGTTGCTTGGAATTCATTGGATAATACTCAGGGGTCATGTGACTGAAAGGTCAGGGTCTGATCTCTTCCATCTCTGTCTCATCACCACCACCCACCCACCCACCCCCACCCCCACAATTCCCAATGCATTTGTCTCAAAGCTAGAAGCAATTTATAACAGAAACTATTTCATCCGGACATATGGGTGGACTGGGATGGCACCGTGTCGGGGCGTCTGACAGGCTCTGATAGGACTGTGTGCACTCTGGTAACTGTTGCAGAGGGAGGGAGAGAGAGATAGAGAGAGAGGGAGTGGGAGAGTCAGAGAGAGAGAAAGAAAGAGAAAGAGAGTCAGAGAGAGAGAGTAAGAGAGAGAGATGGAGAGAGAGAAAGAAAGATAGAGATAGAGAAAAAGAGCTAGAGAGGGAGGGAGATGGAGAGAGAGAGAGATGGAGAGAGAAAGAGAGATAGAGAGAGAAAAAGAGCGAGAGAGGGAGGGAGGGAGATAGAGAGAGAGATGGAGAAAGAGAAAGATAGAGATAGAGAAAAAGAACGAGAGCGAGAGAGAGATCCTGTGGTGTTGGGCTTATTAAAACGTCAGTGATTACTCTACCGTGACAGAGCAATCAGCGAGGCTAGGCTGGGTTAACACGCGCATATAACCACA
>NC_140286.1:11672816-11732816 GCF_964030765.1 Micromesistius poutassou
CCTGTTGTACTGGTCAGAGGGTAGGTAGTGTCCTGTTGTACTGGTCAGAGGGTAGGTAGTGTCCTGTTGTACTGGTCAGAGGGTAGGTAGTGTCCTGTTGTACTGGTCAGAGGGTAGGTAGTGTCCTGTTGTACTGGTCAGAGGGCAGGTGGTGTCCTGTTGTACTGGTCAGAGGGTAGGTGGTGTCCTGTTGTACTGGTCAGAGGGTAGGTGGTGTCCTGTTGTACTGGTCAGAGGGTAGGTGGTGTCCTGTTGTACTGGTCAGAGGGTAGGTAGTGTCCTGTTGTACTGGTCAGAGGGTAGGTGGTGTCCTGTTAGGGTCCAACCCCAACACAGAACACCAGCTATAGGGTCCGTACCCCAACACAGAACACCAGCTATAGGGTCAGTACCCCAACACAGAACACCAGCTATAGGGTCAGTACCCCAATACAGAACACCAGCTATAGGGTCCGTACCCCAACACAGAACACCAGCTATAGGGTCCGTACCCCAACACAGAACACCAGCTATAGGGTCAGTACCCCAACACAGAACACCAGCTATAGGGTCAGTACCCCAACACAGAACACCAGCTATAGGGTTCGGTGTTACCACTATGACCATGTGTGAACGGGTGAGTGATAGTGCTGTCATATCTTTATATTGAGGTGAAGTTTAAAAAATGTCAGTGTGTATGTGTGTGTGAGTGTGTGTGTGTGTGTGTGTGTGTGTGTGTGTGTGTGTGTGTGTGTGTGTGTGTGTGTGTGTGTGTGTGTGTGTGTGTGTATTTTCGAAGACAGGCACTGCGTGGTATTTGCAGGTTATTTAATGAGGCCTGTGTACAGGTGCTGTCAAGGCAACACTCATGTGTGCATATGTATCGTATGCGCCGTCTATTAGTGTGTCTGCTCACCCCTCAGCTGTACCCACGTCTGTTTACCTGCTCTCACCAAGCTGATAACAACAGCTCCAGAGTGCTGTGTGTGTGTGTGTGTGTGTGTGTGTGTGTGTGTGTGTGTGTGTGTGTGTGTGTGTGTGTGCGCTTGTGTGTGTAGGAGTTGTCATCCTCCCATTCCTGTTCGCTGCTTTAAATCTCCTCCAGCTAAAACCTAACCTTTTTCCTCCCTTATTTAATTTGACCTTCAGAAAATAATTCAAAACCAATTTAGTCTGGCCCTTCGCTGTCAATGCAAAAATATATAAATAAATTGCACAATTAATTGTAGGCTGTTGCTCCTTTCCAAGGTCCTTGATGATGCTCCTATGATTGCTGAATCTAAATTGAATTATAGTAATAAGTTCATCATTATCATTCAGTTTCCCTCAAGTGTCCTCCCTCACTGATGATTGCTCGTCAATTCACCTTTAAAACCTCAGCCCCCGTTATCTCTGCTAGTTCAAACCTGCAGAATGGGATCGCCACGTTTTAAAGTGAATCCACTCAGGAAATTTTCTGGCTTGCTGAGGAAGATCAGGCTGGGCACGGTCCCTGTCACAGCGTCTTTGTCTACCTGCACCCAGTGATCCAGCGAGCCACAGGCTGTTGCGTGGATCTCCTCTGCCCTCTGTTGGCATAGTGCTGCACCGTAACCGCAAGCGGGACACTCTGCTCAAACTGATACATGAACACGTCAAACCTCAGAATTAGACAATGAAACAATGAAAACCACATTTTCAATGTTCTTTTTTTTTTTGTGGTACAGATACACACACGCACACACACAGAAAGGCACACCCCCCCCCCCCCCCCCCCCCCACACACACACACACACACACACACACACACACACACACCATGCTTCCCCTGTTCCAGACGGTTTTACTTGTCATGTCGTTATTAAAATAGTAAACCACGTTGGCCCTCAAAGCGATCCCTGTGTGACAGCTCATTAGGACAATGTAAGCCGTCCAGGGGAGGGTACGCCAGCTCTAGATATGCTGTGTGAGCAACACCCCCCACCCCCCACCACCCCCACCCCAGCCGCCACCGCTCAGCCCCCCCAGGGGTGATTAAAAACACTGGTGGCGGGCGGCTTTCTGCTGCGTTTCAGAAGCCACATAACAGAACAACAGTATCCAATAGTAATTAGTTTGAGGACAGAGCGTCTCTTTGCTGTTTCATGTGGCCCGGCAGCTCCATGTAATATTAACGCGACCGCACCTGGTGTGGCTCTGGGTGCGGAGTGTGGCTTACACTCATTAGAACTGAGTAGTGTCGTGTGACAGAAGGCATGATGGGTAAAAAAACACCCTGGGAACAAAGGCTTATTATCACATAAATATATATATATATATATAGTAGTCACAATAGACACGCCTCAGTTTGACACAGTGTTGCCAAAGCTGCTTTTGTTCATATGTGTTTCCCTTTGTCCCTGTTTTTTAATTATTTTTTTACTTTTGTGCAGGCGTTTATTGGCCTTTAAACTTTGCGTGGGCCTGCTGCTGCTGTGGGCTGTACCGCGTGCACAACATGAATTATAGGGGCCTGGTTAAGGCAGACAGGAGGCTCCCCGGTGTGGTTTACCTGCCTGGGCCAGCGCTGAGCATAACTCACACAGTGTCCGAGTTAACCATGAATAATGGACCTGTGTTCGCTTAGTGACGGGGACCCTAATGGGGACTATATATCAGGCACGGAGCACTGTTTTAAGAGTTGTATGTGGACAGATGGTGTCCGGGCGGAGATGAGCTCTATCTTGATCGCAGCTGTATACAGACGGACATGCGCACAAGTGGATACACAACGGCGTTTGTAATTAGGAAATATTGTTTTAGACCACCTTTTAGACCACCTTTTAGACCACCTTTTAGACCACCTTTTTGGGTGTTCATATATAAAATACTAACTAAGATTTACAGGTAGAAAGTGACAAAAATATTCTCTGTTATTATTTGGCAACATACCCTAAAAACTCTGCCTTGAAACAGAAGCTGTTTCTATTATTTATTTTGAAATTGTCCAACACACCTTACGTAACAGTTTCAACAGAAACTGCGGACATCGGGCATTGAACCCAGAATCTTTCTTCCGGAGTCCACCCCACTAGCCACTGCACTACGAACCTACACTGAAATAGACATCCTTACATGAACCTTACATTTTAATTGTGTAAAGATTTTGCGATTTAGTTTGTACGAAACTGTTTGTTTGATGCTGCCCTCTTGGCCAGGTCTCTCCTGGAAAAGCGATTTTAAACCTCAATGAGATTTTCACCTGGTTAAATAAAGGTTTAACAAAATAAAATGACAAAACCTTGGTTCTTCACTGGGTAGGTCACCTGTGTTGTGTCCCTTCAACAGAGGAGATCTTCCAGACGCACATCGCCCACTGGTGGTCTCCCGATGGACTCCGGCTGGCGTACACCACCATCAACGACACCCTGGTGCCCAAGATGGAGGTCCCCATCTTCACAGGGGGCCCCTACCCCAACGGCATGGAGTACCACTACCCCAAGGCAGGTCCCCCACCCCCGTACCTCCACACCCTGAGCAGGCCTTAAAGGGCCACACACACCCGGACGCTTGACAGTTGAGTGTGCCGCTAATCAATAATGAAGCGCCATGACAACAGAGCTACAAATGAGTTTGGCATTTGATAAAGGACGAGGAATTTGTGGGTGTAGCGCTGTTGATGTGATTTTATTATTGTTCTACCCAGCGAGGCGGAGAACAAACAAAAGCAAAAATTACAGTTAATATTAGAGCAGCCACCAATTTGTAGTGTAGTTGTAGTGCCAACATTTGCCTGAGCACCGGCAAAACCGAAAAAAAGTAAAGTAGAGGGTGTGTGGTTTAAAAGGATCAGGACTCCCCCAAATCACTGTTGATTCACTGTTGAAAGTTGTTGAAAAGTGTTCCGAAGTAAACGTCTCTCCTGCTAGAACTATGCTTTACTCAGCCTTTCAGTAGACTGTAATAATGTCATTTATTTCTAGAACTATGCTTTACTCAGCCTTTCAGTAGACTGTAATAATGTCATTTATTTCTAGAGCTATGCTTTACTCAGCCTTTCAGTAGACTATTATATATATATATATATATATATATATATATATATATATATTATATTATATTATATTATATTATATTATATATATTGTCATTTATTTTTAGAGCTAGGGTTTACTCAGCCTTCCAGTAGACTGTAATTCTTTTAACCACGTCCTTCCTGCGGTCTGGTGGCAGGCGGGCGAGGAGAACCCCACCATCAGGCTGCAGGTGGTGAGTCTGAACGGACCCCTCCACACGGTGGAGATGATCAAACCCGAGGACCCCAGGATCAGGTGAGCGACGACAGGCCCGCCTGTCCCCGCCTACCATCACAGCCCTCCTCTCTCCTCTCTCCTCTCTCCGGGTCACCCCCCCGTGCTCAGGGGGCTGACAGCGGTGCTAATGTAGTCCTGCCTGTGGCTTCCTCCAGCAGGGAGTACTACATCACCATGGTGAAGTGGACCACCAGCACCAAGCTGGCCGTGAACTGGCTCAACCGCGCGCAGAACAACTCCATCCTGACGCTGTGCGAGGCCACCACCGGGGTCTGCATCAAGGTGAGCGCCACAACAACAAGCGCATCCGCTGACTTACTGACTCACTTCACCATTATATTTGGTTCATGTTCACTAGGATTAATAACAAAACATTTAGTGTCAGATAAAATATATCAAATACATTGAAAGACAATCAATGTGTTTAATGATGTATTTGACATCCAATGAATAATTCTATTTTAAACGTTGTAACTTTCCACTCACTGTGTGTGTATTCCACCAAGTCCAATCCCTGTGTTTGTGAGTGGTCTCGAATTTACACCCAGAAGTGCTGGACCTCCACCATGGCTTTGATTCCTGACTCCACTTCAAATGCCTTTTTATGTTTTCCCGCAGAAACACGAAGATGAGAGCGAGAGCTGGCTGCACCGGCAGGTGGGTGACTCACACACAACTCTCCCACCTGCCTCTTTGGACTGGAATACTTGAGTTAAACAAGGCTCACAGAGGCATGAGCACCAGCATACACAGTGCACACACAGCCCACTCACAGGACCCTTGTTATCTCCTCTTTGGTTTGGGTTGTTTGCAGAACGAGGCTCCGCTCTTCTCCCGCGACGGGTTCAAGTTCTTCCTCACCCGAGCCATCCCCCAGGGCGGGCGAGGGAAGTTCTTCCACATATCTATGTCCAGCTCCAAGGTAGCCTCACGCCCCCCTCCACCCACACACACACACGCACATGCATGTGCATGCACACAAACATGCACACACACGCACGCACGCACGCACACACACATTAATCGTTGTCCTTGTTTTTGTCCCTATTTGTCCTGTGTTTAATGTGTTTCGTATTCTAACGTATTCTAGTATTCTAGTGTGTATTGTGTTTAACTTTGCTTGTGTAACTTTTAGTGTAACTTTTAGTAAAGGCCTAACCAGGGACAGGGGGCGGAAATGAGTCTTGACTACAAACCTGTATGCATGGCATCTATTTTATATTTTATAGGAAACAATGTACAACGTATGTTGTCCCTGTAGTAAAGAACAACAAAAAACAAGCAGTGGTGTGGCCTAGCGTTGTAGAGACTCACAGGGGGATATTGTTGTCCTCTGTGTCCCTCAGCCAAACTCCAGCATAGACATCCTCCAGTCCCTGACCTCTGGAGACTGGGACGTCACCACCATCCTGGCCTACAACCACCACCGGAACCTCATGTAAGGCGTTCATCTCCCACAGCTACATCTGTACACCACAGTCACAACGGCGGCTGGAGGGACAAACCACTGGGATGTGTTGTTGTCGTTTTTCTAGATACTTCCTGAGCACAGAGGACGACCCCAAACGAAGACACCTGTACAGGTAGGTCTCGCTCCCCAGCTGCGTGTTCACATCACTGAACCCTTCCCCTTGTCCTTTGGAGACGGCTTTAAAGGGAAGATTAGATGGGACCGGTGAGAAACCCTCCTTATTTAAGCTCAAGCTGTATTGTGCTGTGTGCAGGGTATTTGGATTCTATTAGTCTTGCTCAAGCAATTTGTCTCAAGGTAGAATTTCCTTGTTTCAAGCATGGCTGTGTTATTAGTCAGCCACAAATACATTGTTTTTAAAAATAGTGAAATTGCTACTAGTCCCTTTAGTTATGATGGCTTCTAGTTAATGTTGTTTTATTACACGGCTCTTCTCAATGCTGTGGAACGCTCCGTTCACTTGCATGGGCCTTCCCGACTGGTGGTGAATTATTTTTCAATAATGACCGTTGCTAAGCATATAATGACCGCTGTCGAGGAAAGTGGATTTTTTCACGTCTTTCGTATCACTCCGCAAGTAGTCCGGTAACTTATCAACCCCTGCGGATTCGGTTGCTAAGCGACGTCAACGTCTTTGCAGACTATTTCTCTTCTGATCAACACTACAAATGGTAATTGTAAAAAGACACAAGTAACCGTGTAATAAGCGGGATAATGTATAGAACGTCGCCGGTCATTATTTAAAATAAGCCCCGACAGGGCGAACCGGACAACGACGCGAAGCGGAGGTGTCTTGCTTCGCCCTGAAGGTAATGACCGGCGTTCTATACATTATCCCTTACATAATGGCTGCTGGTTACTGTCGTTTTATTGGCTGCTATACTGTAGTTCTAATGGCTGCTGGTTAATGTAGTTCTAATGGCTGCTGGTTAATGTAGTTCTTATGGCTTTACAGCGCTGACACCATCCCTCCCTTCAACCGCCTCTGCCTGTCCTGCGATTACCAGTGTGGCTACGTGGACGGCACCTTCAGCCACAACATGAAGTACTTCCTGCTCAACTGTAAAGGTGACCCCCCCCAAACTGGCATGATCATTGTGTTACCAGATTGACCAGCAATATCAATAACATTTAAAAATGTATATATATTTCAGATGTAGATAGAACGTACAAAATATTACCAGGGCATCATTTGCTTCTGGATCTAGTCTCACAAATATGATTTTCGGATCCACATGAAATGAAATGAAACAAAACATTAGAAATGACATCAAAAGCCTTAGACCAGATTTGAGCAGACCAGCTCAAATCTGGGAATTTCTTTCGACCAATCATGTTGCTGGAGGCAGGGATCTGTAAGCTCGTAATTGGCAAATGCAAACTCGGCCAGCAGTATTAAACAAAAAAAAAAAAGCGTCTTTAAAGGATTAAATCAACAGTGTGGAGACTGTAGAAATACAGTTATTAAAATCCCCCTCTGAAAGCCTTCGGAAGCCTCAAAACATAACGTAGCAGGAAACAAGGTGTAAGTCCTTCAGCTCTGTTCAGGTCCAGGCTCTGGGCTGTCTCCCCCCAGAAGTCCTGCTAGTCTACAAGGATTTCTGGATCCAAGATACCTCTGATCAGTCAGACAGCATTGTCCTGGTCGCTAACACATTCAATGCTCTCTCTCTCTCTCTCTCTCTCTCTCTCTCTCTCTCTCTCTCTCTCTCTCTCTCTCTGTCTATCTCGCTCTCTCTCTTACACACACACACACACACACACACACACACAGAAACAGCTCAGTGTCTAGTCTGTGATCCCAGTGACTGAATGCGCCCCCTGGTGGCCACACCTCCCAGGGCCATGGGCAGCGTTAAGGTGCTCCCTGCCTGTCTACCAGCCGACCAGGGGGGCAGTGGATGGATCGCTCGCCCTCCACCCCTCCACCCCTCCGCCCCTCCACCCCGGTATACAGTCGAGGCAGGACACCACCAGCCCCCCTGGGGTGAGGGGGGAGAAAGCTCACAGCAACTCTCCACTAATTGGATCTGGCTAAGGAGAGACAAGGAGAGAACAGCATTCATTGCTGCATTGCTGAACTGCATTGCTGGACGGGGCGCCGGGGGGAGGGGGGGGTGATGGGGTGTGGGGGGTTGTGGGGGGCTGGGCACACAGGGAGAGGCTAAAAATAAACGAGAGAGAAAACGGTGTTGTTAATGGCGGGGGTTTGTTTACTGCGGGTCGTGACACCGTTGGAGACCCACACCCCCAGCGGCATAATGTATAAATCGATGCGCAAATCTAAAAGCCGTGCATCCGTTTTTTCTGACACATATTTCTACACTTCCTCCTGTTTTTTTTCTGGGCAGGACCGGACATCCCCAGCGTGTCCGTCTACAGCACCAAGGACAACCTGAGTGAGTGACACCTCTGATGACCTCTGACCTCTGACCTCTGAACAGCAGCAACCGGAGGAGCAGTCCCCTTAACGGTGATCACCTGTGTGTCTGTGCCACACCTGTGTTTAACTTCCTGTCTCCCTCCCGTTCCCTCCACTCCAACCTTCCACCCGTCCCTCCACCCGTCCCCTCCCCCCCCGTCCCTCCCCCCTATCTCTCCCCCCGTCTCTCCACCCGTCCCTCCCCCCTGTCTCTCCACCCGTCCCTCCCCCCCGTCCCTCTCCCCTGTCTCTCCACCCGTCCCTCCCCCCCATCCCTCCCCCCCATCCCTCCCCCCTGTCTCTCCCCCCTGTCTCTCCACCCGTCCCTCCCCCCCGTCCCTCCCCCCTATCTCTCCCCCCTATCTCTCCCCCCCGTCCCTCCCCCCCATCTCTCCCCCCTGTCTCTCCACCCGTCCCTCCCCCCCAGAGCTGCTGGACGTGGAGACCAACGAGGAGGTGAACACCACCTACCAGAACATGCAGACGCCGAGGGTGGAGTACCAGACCATCACCATCGACGACTACTGTGCGTGATCACCTTCAGACACACACACACACACACACACACACACACACACACACAGACCTGCTGTATCCGTCCCCAACGCATCCTCCTAGGAGTGGAGGATGCGGCGTCGGCATGGATACCAGAGGTGGTTTGACACCTGACACTGACGCATGCACCCTTGCGCCTCTGCAGTGCTGACCATGCAGATCCTGAAGCCGGCACTGTTCCTGGAGACGGCCCATTACCCCCTCCTGCTGCTCGTGTGAGTACCGGCACGGAGCCGTCCGTCCGGGCCGCTGCGTCCACGCGTACCGTAGCTGTTGGTTCACGTTTTTTTGACGGCGCATGTTTCTGTTTGAATATCGAAAGTGACTCAACGCGGTGTAACTGGAGTGTTTATAGTGTGGGCCGAGTTTGCCGTGTGTGTTTTGATTTTCTCTTAGTTGTTATTCTGATGATATTCTGATGCTAGTCATGTCAGTTCTAGGGAAAAAGTTTTTTGGCCCAATTTAATGAAATGCCCTTTTGCAACACACACACACACGCACATGCACACGCACACACACGCACACACACACACACACACACGTCTCCCTCTGGCTCTCTCTCTCACTCTCACTCTCACACACTAACACACTCTCATACACACACACACACACACACACACACCCCCCCCATCCACCCAACCACCCACCAAACCAACCCCCACCCCCCCCCCACCCCCCCCCAAACCCTCCGCCCTCCAGGGACGGGACCCCCGGGGGCCAGATGGTGACGGAGCAGTTCTCGGTGGACTGGGCCACGGTGCTGGTGAGCAGCTACAGCACGGTGGTGATCCGCTTCGACGGCTACGGCAGCGGCTTCCGCGGCACCAACCTGCTGCACCGCGTCCGCCGGAAACTGGGTCGCCTGGAGGAGCGGGACCAGCTGGAGGCGCTCAGGTCCGGGGTCCGGGGTCCGGGGTCAGGGGGCAAAGGTCAAACCGCCAACGAAGCGGGGTGTTTTCAAGGGTTTAGGGGTTGGGATGTGCGTGAGCCCGGCACAGTGCGTACAGGGTGAGTTTAGAGTGAGCATACTTAGAGTGAGCATACTTATTGTATGTTGTAGCTGTCTTGTTGTGTACAGGGAATGGGTTAACCTAGCGATTGTTAACCTAGCACTTGTTTCTGTGAACATCCTTACTGTACCGACAGTAAGGATGTTCACAGAAATTATTTTCTTAAAAAAATGTACTTCTTGAAAGTCGCTTTGGATAAAAGCGTCTGCTAAATATAAATGTAAATGTAAGTTTAGAGGTGGAAATGGGATTTGGTTGTGTATTCTCATACAATGCAGCCATGTATCGTTCACATTTAATTCATCATCATTGTGTATTATAGTAATTAATAATAATGATAATTTATTACATTTATATAGCTCTTTTCTGGACACTCAAAGATGCTTTACGGTGAAGGGGGGACCTCACTAACCACCACCAATGTGAAGCACCCACTTAGGTGATGCACGGCAGCCAATCGGCGCCAGAACGCTCACCACACACCAGCTTGAGGTGGAGAGTGAGGGAATTAATGAATCAGCCAATTATACAGGGGAGTGATTAGGGGGCCAGATTGAATGAGCCTGGTTGGGCAGTTTTAGCCAGGACACCGGGGGATCCCCTACTCTTTGCTATAAGTGCCCTGGGATCTTTTATGACCGGTGAGTCAGGAACTCGGGTTTACGTCTCCTCCGAAGGACGGCACCTTCCACAGCACAGTGTCCCCGTCACTGGGGGATCGGGATCGATGCTTTGGCCAGAGGGAAGAGTGTCACCTACTAGCCACCATTTACATTACATTCAGGGCATTTATCAGACGCTTTTATCCAAAGCGACTTAGTAGTACATTAGTACAAGTAGTACATTTGTCATAAGAAGTGAAACAATATATCGCCGTCGGTACAGTAAAGACGTTCATACCACCCGACCCCACTTCCAGCAGCAACTCAGTGTTCCCAGTTGGTCTCCCATCCAAGTACTCACCAAGCCCACACTTGCCTCGCTTCTGAGATTCAGCTAAGGCAGGGTCTCCATTGCTCTGGCTGCTGGCAACAGTATAGTTGATTAATACGTTGATGCTGGCTGACAGGTGGAGCTTCAAAGGTTAGGGTTTCTCTGTTGGCTTCCTGTCAGAAGCTGCCCTCTGGTGGCTGCTCTCTGTGCAGAAAGTTTGGGTTTTTCAGAACTTCACACGGTGTCCAGACTGAATATATCTCTTTCTACTCCCTCTGTTTCCAGACTCATATCCAAAGAGCCCTACATCGATAAGACCAGGATGGGTGTGTTCGGAAAGGTAATGGAAGAGAGTGCAACCTTGTCTCCTGCATGCTATCTCCCTGTCTGTCTGCGTCTCTATCTCCCTCTGCTATGAATATGAATGGATGATATAAATACAACAAATCCAAACCAGAGGGGTGATGTACAATAGTCTCCTTGGCTCAAACACACAAGCATTTCCTCCTATGCACCAGCCGGGGTGTGACCGCGTGTGTGTGCTGTGTGCAGCAGACCAGGTTCACCACCCCAGCGTCTCTTCTTCTCTGTCCTCAGGTGTACGGAGGGTACCTGGCCACCATGCTGCTGAGCTCGGAGGACTTCACGCAGCTCAAGTGTGGCGCCGCCGTCTCCCCCATCACAGACTTTGAGTTATACGGTCCGTCGATACCCCTACCCTGTCTGTCTCTACGCCTGTCTGTCTGTATCTCTCTGCCCTCTGTTCTCGTCACACTGTCTGTCTGTACACCTGTCGGTCTGTATCTCTTCCCTCTGTTCTGTCACACTGTCTGTCTGTATCTCTACCCTCTGTTCGGTCACACTGTCTGTCTTTACACCTGTCTGTACCATTACCGTCTCTCCCATCATACAGTCTGTCTGTACACTTCTACACGTACACGTCTAAACCATTACCCTCTCTCCCGTCATACTGTCTGTATACCTGTCTAAACCATTTCCCTCTCTGCCATCGTCGAGCAATGTCTGATTCCTGGCATTACACAAGAGACAAGACGAAGATGTTTCAGAAATACATTTGATTGATCTTTTCCCCTTCTTTTCAAAACCACAGCCTCAGCATTTTCGGAACGCTACCTGGGCTCGCCAAAGACGGAGTCTCGCGTATATCAGGTATCCTCTCCAACAAGCGCCTGAAGGCCTGTTAAACATACCGAAGAACAGAAGCCTCAGTGAAACTCTGCATCCTTTGATAAAGTGCAGTGTGAGCAGGACTCTCTGTTTCCCCCAGATGTCTAATCTGGCGCTGCGGGCCGGCCGACTCCTGGACAAGCAGTACTTGATAATCCACCCGACGGCTGATGGTAACTACCCTTTTACCTCACTGAGCTGGCGGCTGGCGGCTGGTGGGCGGGGGGGGAGTAGACAGAAAATTAACGTTTTAGTATGTGTGTGCGCGTGGGTGTGTGGGTGTGTTTACTTGTAACACACCCCTTAATGTGTTGTCTGTCTCTGTCGCACCACACAGAAAAGGTTCACTTCCAGCACTCGGCGAAATTCATCAGCCATCTAATCAGCGAGAAGAGCAATTACAGCCTCCAGGTAACGAGCGCCGCCGTCGGGGGAGGAGCCCGCCGCCGTCTCCTTACGAGCAGGGTTTAGGAGCGTAATGTGTGCGCTATCACTCCTTATGGATGTGTGATGCCACGACGACAGGCTGTCAGGTCCTTCATTAAAATAATGAAAGGTTGGCGCTTACTGAGCTGATGCAACATTTCAAACGGTAGCAAAATATTATTCAATATTTCTCCTTTGCTTTAATTGGTGTCGGAACACCTTTCATTCAAATGCGTTTCTTGAGGCAAATACAAATATTACAAGAGTTTGGGAGTTTGCTGGTTTAAGAAAGTGAAAGTAACACTTGAACAAATCAAATGTGTGTGTGTGTGTGTGTGTGTTAATTTAAACAGGCCCTCAAAACCCACCTTTTCAAGATTGAAGTTTGAACAAAACCTCCTTCCCTTTTCTCCCCCTCTTTAAACTATTCCTAACGTTTTAACTACCTATTTCAATATTAGAGCTACCTATTTTATTTGATACTAGTTGATCTTTTTATTTTATTATTCTGTTTTTTTTTTATCTTATTCAAATTGTTTTTATTCAATTCTTCTATTTTGTGTTCACTCTGTAAAGGGTCTTTGAGTATTTAGAAGAACGCATTAAAAGTCTACTACAGTATTATTCTTAAAGCGTGTGTACGGCCGAGTGCCTTCCCTCACATGCGCCCTCTGATTGGTCGTGGACCTCCATGCAGATCTACCCAGACGAGGGCCACTTCCTGCACAGCGAGGGGACCCGGCGGCACCTGAGCCAGACGCTGGTCAACTTCTACGAGGAATGCTTCCGCCTGCCGGACATACCATCTGAAGACGACGAAGACGAGGACGAAGACGAAGACTAAACCCCGCCCCCTCCCCCCGTCTCCGCGCGACGGTCACCTACTATAGCACAATATGCAACCGATCTCCTCTTTCTCCCTTTTCAAATCCATCACTCCACTTGCTGCCCCCTTGTGGTTTGTAGCTGTACTTTTGAGGCGCAGTACATGCATGTGCAAAAAAAGGGCCCTGTTCTTCTTCATCCTCCTCCTCCTCCTCCTCCTCCATGGGATGACAAGGGACCAGTCGGTACAGCTGTACGCCCCACGTGTTGAATAGATCCCATAGGTAATTGTTCTGTCATGGACATTAGTGTTGGAGGAGCGTCTTCTTGTGCTCCCCCTGGTGGCTGAGTAGAGGAACAACACAATCATGTCTGAGGCCTTCTCCGCACCCCCGCCCCCTCCCAGACACACTACTGCACACATCCAGAAGAATGCTTTACAGCACAACGTATCCCCATGTGAAGATTCTCATCCTCGACTTTATCTTTTAGATCGACCTCGTTAAGAAGCTGACAGCATCTGTTGACTCACAACCCTTCTGATTATCGTGTTTATGGCTTCTGGTATGTGATTCTTTGTGTGGAAATGTGTTGTCCTACAGTCGTGTTTTGGCTATATGCACAGATGTCGTCTGGCGACATGAACTTGGACCGTAAACCAAAATGAGGGGATGATGCGTCATGTTGCTCCGAATCGAAAATGTGTCCGAGAAAACCGATGAAATGTTTTCCTGTCCTGATATTTGGTTGATCTGTGGTGTTATTTTAGTCACCGTGCCTTAATGTGGGTGTGCTCATTATAAAGAACCCACGATTCAATCTGGCAACCCTGGTTTATTTTAACAATCAAAGAAAATTTCAAGAAGATTAGAAGAGGTGCTTGACTCGTTATCTATTTCGATCCGTGTTCAAACTCCACCCGCTCCCAACTTCACTTGTTAGTAACGTCCGTGAGTTTCTAGTCAGCTGTTGTACAAATTGTATAAAATCTTACACTGTTTCAAGTCTTTATGTTGTGTGTGATTGCGCAACTTGTACATAAAGCATTTTTAAAAGTGACCCCCGACCCCGATTGTCTGAACGTCTCAGAACCGCTCGGAAAGGTTTAGTTGGGTCGCTTGTGGCCCTCAGGGGCCAACAAGAACCCTGGCTCCAGTTAAGATGCGACGCGATCAGACGGAGCCTCCATTGGCCTCATCCCAATAAAGAACCAGAGACGCGTGTGCCATTGACAAGGTTTATTTCCAGTGTTTTCGAAGGCTGTGTCCCTCCCCACTCCTCCCCTACGGGAGAGGGCCACAGATTGGTTACAAATGGTCCAGCTCAGCGGAGGGCCCTATGCATGTCGGCCGGGCCCTCCAGTACCTTTTCTCACTGTCCAGCCACACCTGGCAATACTGTATACTTAACAATAATCCCGCTAAAAATCTATGGATATGAAGAGAAAAAGCAGCTAAAACATTGCATTTATATACACAATTAACTTACTTATTTTTACACAAATATTTAAAATTCAAGTTCTGTTAAAATCCCAAAAATGGAAAAACAAAATAAAATTGAGTATAAAACATGTTAAGACCAGAGTGGAATGCCTCAGGAATGGAAGCTCGGCATTGAGTTAAATCACTTGTTGCGTGTGTGTGTGTGTGTGCGCGTGTGTGTCCACAATACAAATCATTCACAGTTCACATCTTTAAAAAGGTATCCCAACAGAAGACCCTATGGCACACTTAACATTTCATCGAGAGGCACTTCCTATCGCTCTCTTTCTCTTGATTATTCATGTTTTCGGGTGTTTTCCTTCCTCTCCGATCGGGCGTAAACTTCGGCCACAGGGGGGCAGACGAGCGTGCGAATTCACGGGCGCATCGACTCGTCCCCCAAAGCGGACCCCGTTGCCATCAGAGGCGTTTTTCGCGGCTCTGAGGGGGTTGAAGGGTTGAGATGAGAGAGAGGGGGTTGGATTTATAAACAGTATTTCCCATGTCCAGTGTCTCCCGTCATCTTGTACCGCGAGGCAGGGGGGAGCCTGTGTGGCCCCCGTACCAAAACTAAAAATACACTTCAAGTACAGAAAGAAAGAAAAAATTAATTAAAAAAAATGATATGTACACTTGAAAAACACAAGCAACTAAAGCTTTTAGTCAGCGTTACAGCAAGCACGTCTGTACATTCTTCATTTGGTACACCCACGACTCACCGACTCAAACCACCGCTTTCCTTCTCCACAAAAAATATATACGCTTCTCTGCATCGCTAGATTCCAGTCCTATGTTTTTATTCCTTTTCTACTGCTACCTACTCCTAGCACCTAGTCATCAAACCCACTAAAGGACCGTTTCCACAAGCCCATCTTCAACATCACCGTTCAGACCCTTTGACTCAATACACGACGGGCCCGAGGCCCTCGGATCAGCATAACTGGGATCTGGAGCGAAGGCGGGGCCGGGGGCCACTCGCCTGCCCCCACATCCCACAGTCACTTGTCATTGGAAAAAAAAAATAGCATTTTTATATGAAACCACATCTTCTCCCATGCCAGACAATGAAACAGATCCACAATCCCTGTGTGCGCGGTTATCATTATTCACAGGCGCACACACACAACACACACACACACACCAACAAACACACACACACCACCCTCACAGACACAAGGCCACACATGGGCCTACACGTGTTCTGTACAACATGCTCATTCACAGACATTAATAAGATCCAAGACAACACGCCTCACGGACATATTCACTCACACACACTGACGAGGAGGGGGGTGGGGGGGGCCCTCACAGGCACTGATAGAAGCGCGACTGGACCACCTGGGCGCCCGACAGTTTGTGGGGGTGCGCCGTGGCCGACAGGCTCAGGCTCTTGCCGGGCGCGGCCTCCCGGCGGGGGGACGGGAGGAGCAGCTCCGAGGCGGAGGCGGAGGCGCGGCCCAGCGCGGCCTGGTGCTCCGCCTGCCGCTCCGCCAGGTCCAGGCTGACCTCGGGGTTGCTGGTGCGGTGGCGCTCCCGGGCGATCCAGTCGCGGATGGAGAAGTCCTGCGAGCTGCACTTGGGCCGCAGGCGGTCCACGGCCGACAGCTCGGCGCGCGAGCCCGCCTGCTGCCACTCGCCCAGCACCGACAGCTCGGCAAAGTCCCGCTGGCCGCCCATGGTGTGGCGCCGCCGGATGTTCTTCTTCTTGGCGCGCCCCTCCGCCACGCGCTGCGCGCCCACGCCGAACATGTCGTCCACCGACGTGCGCAGGCGGCACTTGAGCCGCTCCGTGATCTTCAGCCGCCACGCCGGCGCCGCCTCCGCCTTCTCCGACTCGCTGCGCGACGAGGAGCTGAGGCTGCCCGTGGAGCGGCCCGGCGTGACGCGCGACAGCCGGCCCGGCTCGCCCGGCGGCGCCGCCGCCGTGTCCAGTGACGACTCGCTGTCCGTCTTCTGGCGCGCCGCCGCCGCCACCGACGCCTTCTTGCGGGACAGCGTGTCGCACTCGATCAGCCGGTGGAAGGGCAGCGGCCGCAGCGCCCCGGGGGGCTGGTCGGCCGCGGGGCCCTCCTCCTCTGCCGCCACCGCCGCCGGCCCCGCCTCCTTCCCGCCCGTGAACACGCACAGGTCGCACTCGCTGTCCGTCTCCATGGCCCGCCCCTCGCTGATGAGCTCGCTGCGCTCGTCGTCGGCGTCCTCGTCCCCGCCGCCGCCGCCGCGGCTCCCCGACACCGAGCCCGCCTCGGGGCCCAGGGCGCATAGCTCCGCCCCCGTCAGGAAGGTCATGGAGGAGGTGGTGGAGTAGTCCGACGTGATGGAGCACACCTCCGCCGCCTCTGGCGCCGGGGGCCCCGGGGCCCGGCCGCGCCGCGCCCGGGGCCCCGAGGCCTGCGAGCTGGTGCTGTTCATGGTGCCCAGGTCCGACACGGCGTCGTCGTAGAGGGACGGCGCCTTGTCCGCCGCCGTGGGGTAGCCCAGGATGGGGGAGTGCGGCGGGGAGGCGTAGGGGGAGGGGAGGATGCGGGGCGCCGGGGAGGAGGAGCGGGAGGGCGAGGCGCGCCGGGGGGACGCCGGCGGGGACGGCTGCGACAGCAGGCTGCTGGAGCGCGAGTCTTTGCCGTTGACGGCGTCGTCGTCGTCGTCGTCGTCTCCTCGCTCCTCCTGGGAGACGCCGCCGCCGCCGCCACCGCGCCCGTCCGGGGCGTCGACGAGGTCCGTCGTGCGGGGCCCCTCCGCCGGCCCCGTCGGGGCCCCCCCGGGGGACCAGGGCGAGGGCGGGAGCTCCTTCTTGGGGAAGACGGCGTCCAGGTCGTCGTCGGAGCTGCTGGGCTGGGTCTTGGGCTTCTTGCGCTTGCGGCTGACGAAGAAGGAGGAGCGCAGCATCTCCTTGCTACACTGGTCCCTCCCAGTGCCCCACAGGCCCTGCACACACACAGACACAGACACAGACACACACACACACACACACACACAGTGAGTTACACAGCCAGGGATGGTTCTAATGTAGGCTACCCAGAGAGGGGGACATCCAGGAGGTTTACTTGAAATTAGGGTTATACATCATATATCCGTCACATACATACTAAATTCATTCAAACTTTCAGCTCCCCTTAGTTTGGATGAAGCCTAAATAAAACCAGTTCCCTTCATTTTTGATGAAAATTGGAAAAATGGAAGCAGCAACCACGGTAAACTAAACCTTGTGGTATTAAGTGTACAACAGCGCCTACCTTGGATCTGGAGGAGTCACTGCATGCTGAATCTGTGTGTAAAGAGAAGAAAGAGCAGTCAGTGAACTCAACCCCGCCTGGGTGGACGGGTGGGAATGGTGTTGAGGAGGAGGAAGAAGAGCAGGAAGAGGCGTGAGTTCAGAGGCAGATGGAAAGGTTGCAGATCACACACACACACACACACACACACACACACACACACACACACACACACACACACACACACACACACACACACACACACACACACACACACACACACACACACACACACACACACAGAGAGAGTGAGCGGTGATGACGGCAGCTGGAAAGCGGGACAACACGTTGTATAGACCGGCCCATGGTGGCGGTGAAGGAGCAGGAGGAGGAGGTGTGCAGACAGGCGGTGTGAACTGCAACGCGGTGGCGGAGGAGGAGGAGGAGGAAGAGATGGAGGACGAGGAGACGAGAGCCCGACAGTGGACACGGCAGACCAGAGAGCAGCTCATGCTTCGCGTTTCCATGGAACAAGACGACACGTCACGGACAAACATGGGATGGCAGCGTTGCGTGTAGCGGCCCACCAAAAAGAGGACCCATTCCCTGGCGGGGTCCGTCTCTACGGGCCGAGGGGGGGCCTATGGGTGGATGTTTGGGTGCGTTATGTGGTGCAGCAGGTCATCTACAATGACGTGGGGACACAGGAGTGTCTGTACGCACTGGCGGTCGGTTCCTGACAGGGCTCACAGGTGGTGGACATTTTCTCTAGCGGACGTTTCAACCACGAATCCACGAAGCCACGTACAAAAAAAAGGTAAAGTAAATGAGTGGACACAGCGAGGAACTCAAAAGGTCTCGGACGCCGGGAGTGAGCATTAAAAGCATGCTGTTCGCCAAGCACCGGGAGTAAACAATATAGCGCAATGACATCCGCCAATCCAAATGATAAACAAAGACGCAAAACCAGCAGCAGTCGTCAAAAACAGGAAGCAGACTAAACTCTGGTTAGAGTCATGTGCCGTGGGTTTAGACGGGAGCGCGGGGGAGACGGTAGACAAGAGTGATCCTGTAACAGTTGGCAGGGTGTGTGAGGATGTTACCGCGGATGTTTGGGGTCGGAACCCCAGCATCCTGAGGAATGGTTTAATCCATATCCTCGTGTATATATTTATAAAGATGCCACAAACACCAAAACAAGCAGACGGAACACAACAACAACAGAAAAAAACTAAAAACACAACGGCAACTGAGGTGACGACAGCCAGCCGAGCGGTCACTAACTACCAATGGCTATGTCTGCGTTACGTCAACGCGTGGCCACCGAGCTGACCACAGTGTGTGACTAAAGTGTTTGTTCTCGCACGCCAGTGAGCCATGTATCAGTCCCTGATGTCCTACTTGAGAGAGAGAGTGAGTGTGTCTGTGTGTGTAAGCAAGCACATGTGTACTGGACAGTAGACCCCCCACACCCCCCTCCCCCGTCTCCCAGACAACCATCACAGAGTAGGTCACGTGACCGGGGGCGAGAGAGCCGGGGGATCACCATACCATGCTACTCGTCCTTGCGATCAGCTTTAGAGACAACAAGAGACAGCAGAAGGGCTTTCAGACAAAGTGCAGCAGCATCGCTCTGTATCGCCTCCGTTCACGGCGGGTGGTAATAGAAAACACATCGTGCACACCACAGGAACAAAAATATATGTATATATATATAGATATAGAGAGATATATGACAAACATCGACTTCTCTTTCTTTCGTTTTTTTTCGCATCTTTCTTTTCTGCGCTCCTGCCATCCCAATTTTACAAGAGCCGCCGCGGGCTTCGGCAGATTAGGCAGCTACACTGGGTACAACACTCGTCCTTCTTCCTACAGTCCCAGCTGTCCACGGCGGACATTACAGAGTCCACCAGTGACATCAGCGAGTGATAGACTCCGCCCACTTGGCCTGTGGCAACAGTGGGTGAGGGAGTGAGTGCCTGACAGGGACAGGGGAGAGAAACAACACACTGCACACAGAGGGGGAACAGGTCAGAATGGGTTAGGAACACAACGGCCGCTCGGTGTGGTTCTGGGGTTTTTCCCTGTTTGGTTTGAATGTTTTTGTTTTTTCATTTTGTTTGGGGGGGGGGGAAGAACATGCCGGGTTTATGTGTGGTGGAGGAGAGGGAGGAGAAGTAGGAGGAGGAGGAGGAGGGGAAGAAAAGAACTGAAAGAAACAGAGTCGTCTTTTTTCTCAACGCAAGGAAAAGTATAGGCTATATAAGACAAGAGGAAGAGTAGCCTGGAGCCAGGAATGGAACAGAAATATGAAGGGTGGTGGAGAAAACAAATAGAGAAGTACCAAATAATAAATCAAACTCAACAAATTGAATTCAAATTAAAGAGAAGAATCGTATGCCTGGAGTACTGCAAATTAATTTGATCAATTGTCCAAATGGTGCAACAAATTCATTAGGAAAACACTGCCCGTGATCGAAGCAAACAGCCAGTCTCAAATGCATGTTAAGAACATGTCATCAGCTCATATCATAATCATCATTATTATCATTACTATTAGCAAGCACACATTCATGAAAAACAAAAAAGCATGTCTATAGAACTGCGAGGTTAATGCGTGTCTGGCTGGCGTGTGATGTCTCTACGCTGCGGACGGGGGCGGGGGGGGGGGACGTACCTGAGACCTCCCCTGGTGAGGCTGCCGTGCGCCCGATGTTGGACAGCAGGTGGTCGATGTTGGGCACGGGCTGGGACTGCACCGTGCTCTCCTGCTCCGCCGAGGTCTGCGGAAGCACAACACACACACACACACACACACACACACACACACACACACACACACACACACACACACACACACACACACACACACACACACACACACACACACACACACACACACACACACACACTTAATACAAGGAGAGCGTGGGGAGAGCACCTCGGAGAGGGTTTGTGTGTCGTTGTCTTGGAGGAAGTATATGCAGTAAAAAAAAGAAATGTGGCAGACCGTTCAAGAATGATCAAACTCTAAAAACAAGCTTGACTTGTTGGTGTAAGTCCAGTTTGTGATGACAAACAGGTTAATACAATCGTGGTTTCTGATTGGCCGAGTTACATCATTAATAAGACAAATGTATGACTTGGAACCAATCAGCGACACCAACTGCGTAATCTGTATGCCGCCATAGCGCTAAGATGTAACCGCTCATCTCTACTCGTGGGGTTGTGGAGTGGGGTGGTGTATGTGGAGTGGGGTGGTGTAGGTGTAGGTGTAGGTGTACGTACATCGGGTTCATCCTGGGCCTCCTGGCTGAAGAACCAGTCGCACTGCTGGATGAGGTTCTCCACGATCTTACACTGGTCGGGCATGTGGTTCACCATGTTGGTCATGTTGTCCTCCGAGGTGCGCACCAGCGTGGGCCCGAACACGATGGCCAGGTTGCGGGGCTCCATCTGGACGGATGGACAACCACAGGGGGTTCAGAGATGGGGGTTTCGAGGTGGAAACGTGTGCAATGTCTCAAAGTCTCTTTTTAACTGAGTCCCAAAGCCAGAGTTGTGGGCCTACGGACCGTGTAGACAAGAGTTTTCCTACCTTGTTCGTCTCACAGTTTTCCGCAACCTTTTTGAGGTGGATGAGGAGAAACTTGAGGGTCTCGTAGTGGTGCTCGGGCAGCTCGTAGATCTAGAGAGAGGTGAGCAGGTGTTAGTCCTTCAGGGGGAGAACGGGGGTGACGGGGGGGGGGGGGGATGCTGCTGGTTCTGGTCCACCTACCAGCCTCTTGAGCTCTTTTAACCGCTCCACCGCTTCTTCTGCTCGGTTCGCCTCGATGAAGTCTGCATATTTTTCTGTTACGGGTTGAGAGAAAAATAAGTAGAAAAGGGTCAGGGAAAAATACAAGCACCAGCAAAACACCAATAAGATAACGTTATGCTGCTTATAAAGTCATTTTGCAATATTTCTGAGAATCGACAGCGCCTCACCATTTGTAAACAGAGGTTCTGGAAGTTTCCGGAAGAAGGATTTCAGCAGACTACTAATAACATTGAGGTCCCGCCATTTCTAAGATTAAGAAAAAAAAAAGAAAAAAGAGAAAGAAGAGTGAGAAGAAAATATTGTATATTTTGAAGACTACAATATTGTGTGACTAAATGGGACACTGATGCCGTCCTACGTTTGTGCGTACGTGTGAGAGTGTGTGTGCCTGCATGCATACATACATGTGCGTGCGCATGTGTGTACTCACGTCCTCCTCAACATCGATATCGTTCATGCCCTTGCTGTTGAGCTCCTCCTGCATGTTGGAGATGGCGGCGTTGTTCCCGGGGACCCTGTAGATCCCTGTGTACTCCAGGCCCCGCTCCTCCACCACCTTACAGCACACCTCCACGATCAGGGGCACAAACTACACACACACACACACACACACACACACACACACACACACACACACACACACACACACACACACACACACACACACACACACACACACACACACACACACACACACACAGCAGGGTCAATGGATGGGGACATGAAGAGGTTTACCAACAACGGAGCTGTGGAATGGTTCTCTCATGAGCCGGATGCATTCTACATTAACAAATAAAAAAAAATAAAAAACGATTTACTCCATTAGAAAATACAATCCTTCCCGGGAATATATATATAATATAATATAATATGACTCTGTAAATTGTTTTATTGTGGTCCACTTAAACCCCCACCGAGGGAAAACCTCAGAAAACAGCAACCATCTGAAAACGATCCAGCTATAAACATAGCTCAGACTCCGGCCACTAGAGGCTGCTACCTCGAAAACATACAATGTGCAGATGTATGCGATTTTTTGACATAAACAAAAACACACCAGTACTCCCCCCATTAACGATCGTAGCGGGGGAGACCAGTCACTCACCCTGTTGGAGAGTGCGGGGGGGCAGTCGTCCAGCCGCACCCCAAACGAGGCGCCCGCGGGGGGCTTCTTCTCGAAAGGCTTCCTCATGAGGCCCGGGATGCCCATCTTCCAGCTGGCCCGGTCCCGCGGTGGGCTGGAGTCGTCTGGAGTGGTGGGAAACACACGTGACCCGAGTTAGTCAGCTCAGGGGGAGCCCCTCTCCCTTGAAACCAGAAGACAACACCATGTGTGACAGCTGTCCCTTACCCCTGGCAGAGCGTCTCTCGTCCCCTGTTTTGGGGGAGTGGGGGCTGTGGCCCTTGCCCTCTCCTTTGGGCCCCAGGAAGGCCTGCTTGAGGCTGAGGGATTGGCGGGACGTCTTAGGGGAGGGCTCCGATCGGCTGCTTGGTGCACTGCAACAGGTGTGAATCACACGTCAACCAGAGGAATAAGGTGGACGTTTGTCAGTATAAAGGTGCGGTGCCGTGACTGGACACTAGGGGGCGGTGGCGGCTGCTCCTCCGTACCTCATCATAGTGTTGTATTCTTTGATCTTTCTGCTGATCAGGTCCTGGCTTGTGAACGAAGTGTTCTGAAATGTTCAAGTGTAATCAATCAAACAAGTAGACAGTATGAGCGGCGTGAAGCAATATAAGTGACAGGAAGATCGTGTTCATGCTGCGGTCTGGTCTAACAGGCTGTAAACCATCAGTCAATAACAACCAACCTAAGGGGTATATTGAAACACTACAGGTCTGGTAGACAGAAATTCAATTGTGTAAACAAGGTCTTCATTTTATATTAACTCCCACTACAGACCAAATCCAAACCAACACGGCCAACAGTAGGCGTTTTTTTTAGCCTGTTCGGTCACGGCCCAGCAATTTCACTGCCTTGCCGGTTTAAAACCGAGGGGGTAAAATCCCCCGTCGCCACGGAGCGTGCTCTCTTGGTTCACTGGAGACGGCGGGGCTACGCACGGAGAGTAGATCTCTTTAGAATAATTTGCATACTACAAATGTTTTTATTTTTTTATGATTCAAGAGACTCGCATGCAAGAATGAGTATACATCTGACTGTAGGCTACAAATGCGATTAACTAAGTGCAAAAACGGCAAAATATTCTTTATTTTGCTGACCACGTTGTCTCTGTCTAGACAACGCAGCGACACCTCTACCCAAGTCCCACTCCTGGGACTCCTGGGACAGAATGAAACCGCCAATGTGTGTATGGTCTGGGAGGGTATATTGGGGTGGTAGCGCAAAAAGGCAATTTACCTCGGGCAGTGTAAAAGCATGGACCATGCCGGGAAAAGGCGAGCATAAGACGGGCATATTTGGCAGTGTAAAAACATTTAGCGACCTGTCTCTCCACAAGACAATGTCCCATGATCAAACGTCTGTACAGCCGTGATACGATACTACGATCTCGTCAACGACCCCCCCCCCCCCCCCCCCCGGAACCCTACCTCTTGGTCCAGGTTGCTGTTCTCCTGGATGACCCGGATCCAGGACAGCATGTCATCGCGGCCCTCCGCCTGGAACAGGTACTCGCAGTCCGACGTGGTGAGGCGCAGCACGTTCTTGCGCTTGGTGTCGCTGTAGGAGATGTCGATCAGGCAGGCCTTGACGCAGATGGGCTGCAGTTCCTCGTCCGACTGCGAGGAGGCGTGCGACAGCCCGTCCTTCTTGTCCTTGTACAGCGTGAGGGAGTGGCCGCGCAGCACGCCGTACGTCTGCTTCCACGACTTCATCCCGCCGCCCACGCGCTGCCCCACGACACAGGAGGAGAGAAGGAAGGGTTACTCCCCGGACGGTTGATCCAGATTTTACACGGTAGTGGCGGTGGGCCGCGCAGCCGTGAACGCACCTTGTTTTTATCCGTGAGCAGCTGACGCAGGTTGAGCCAGCCTTCTTTGGAAGAGTCGGGGAAGATATCGGACGAGGAGTCCCGCCGCGAGCTGGAGTCGTCAGACTTGTGACCGTCCAGAGTCTGCACGTGAAGGCACAGCCGGAATGAGTCAACATCACGACCAAAGCACAGCAGAGCGAGTGAAACACACACTAGGGAGATACCAACGTTGTTCCAGAAAGCCAGTGAAGATATTAAATACTTTACACAAAGTTGCTTCCTGGAAAACACAACTTATGATTTGCATTGGCATGAGCTACAAACAATGCATCTAAATCAGAATAAAGCTTTAACAGTCCATCCTTCATAGCTGAAGACACTCACCTTCCTCAGGCCCCGGAAGCTAGGCATGTGTTTCCCAGAGGCACGGCTGAAGGGGAGGAGAGAGGGAGGAGGTAAATAAACAAATGCAGTTACGGCAGATTACATCAGACCGGCTCCGTGTGGACCAATGAGAGCCTGTGATTAGATCCCCAGGGACACTCACCCTCCTCCGTCTTCCCGGTAGTTGTCCAGGCCCTCGTCATAAGACTTGGAGCGCTCTGTCTTGGAGGCGGCGTCAGACTCCAGCAGGGCATTTCTGAGGGACTCTGGAAAAGGTCACACATAAAACACACGTTAAAACACACACTTGTATGGCCGCAGGGTAAATGAGAATGCAGGCAGTGAAACTAATTCACAGAGCCGTTTGCGTTCTCAGTATTCAGCCCATGTACGTTGATGGCGTGTTCTTACGGGCGGATATGGTGCCAGCCAGTTAATAGGATTGTCCTGTGTTTGGCTTGTTCGCAAAGTCAACAACTGGGACTGCCAGCAGAGACCACTACTGCAATATGAATTCGGCATGAGTGCTTCCAACAGAGGGCAAACACGGGTCCCCCGGGAGGGCGATGAGCAGTTGACCTTCCCTTGCAGCGTGGTAGGGAGCGAGTTTTAGACTAAGGAGTAGAGATTAAACAACCCGTTTGAGATGCATAGCTGCAACTTGGCACAGGATAATGTATATTGATCGTGAATGTATAAGATTGGGTGTCTGCCAAAGGAGGTCTCTCTTCAGTACAGTAAAGCCAGCTGTATGCCTGACAACATACCATTGAGGGCGGTATAGGACTGCAGTTAATGATTATTTTCATAGTCGCTCAATCGTATGAATATGTTCTCGATTGATCAATTAATCATTTTGTCAATAAAATGTCTATGAATAATAGCAACTGCCATCAAAAGTTGCCAATGTCTAGTGTCTCAAATGTGCTTGCTTTATCTGAGACGCAGCCGAGATGATCTAAAGTATTCCTTTGGTAATGATTCATGAACCAAATATTTAAACCCAACCGCAACAATGAGCAGCAGATGTTTATTAGCAGTAATTGACAAACGACTTAAACTATTAATCAATGATCAAAATTTGATCAATACATTGTCTGTTGACCCGACTAATCGTTGAATCTACTAATCGTTACAGCCCTTCTGTGGTCGCTGCCACACAGGTCGCCAATCGCCCAAACGGCTCTTACCTTGGTCATGTGACAGCTGCCGTCGAATGAGAGGCGAGGGTGTGGCTGGGCTGGGGGGCACGGTGGCCTGGGCCGGAGCCACCGATATCACCGCCGACGCAGGGATGGAAGTGACCTCGCGGTCCACGCTGGGGCTGGCCGGCTCGTCTGTGAATCACACCGCGCTGAGTTACATCACGTTATGGCACACACTCACAGCTCAGGGCACAGACACAACAGCTGCATGACCAACCGCACCCAGCACCGTGAATTGGGTCAGGATTTTGATGCTTTGCCCAAAATCAGCAACTGTGCCGTCTGCAGTGGCATTAAGGGATAAAGTGCTGGACATGCAGCCCTGCAGGGCCGGCGCCACACAAATCACGCAGCCCCATCAAGACGATGGATCCTCTGCTGACATGCTCTCTGTAATGGAGAGTGCGAGGGAGAGAGGAAGTTCTCTGCTCTCCGCCACCGCCCACTCTTGGCACCGCCGATGCCTGAAGAGCTCAGAGTGCAGAGCTGCTCTCTACAGCCTAGGGGGCTTTTGGAGCTAAATTTAAAAGCAAATGTCCTACTTCCAGCCTGGGAAGCCTTGAAACAGAGCACATGAAGAAGAAGGGGGTGTGAGCAGAGCACAATAGGAGATCACGCGCCAACCCTACCCGGATTCCACACCGCAGGTGCAGCCACAAACTTTTATCTAGTCCAACCAAAATCACACAACTCCCATCTCGACCTCTGACACCAGAGGGTGCCAGCCAGGACCCAGGCAAAACACCATGACGCACACAAACTGCCGACATGGCCTGTGTCTGTTCTCGCTTTCCACCAAATGGGACACCGGTCACGTATTTGCAAATGTAGTATAAAAGTATGCAAAACGTGTTCACTTTTGTGACTCGCTCAGTGTTCAAATAAACATAAAAATCATGATTTTTAAATTCGGTTTACCAGACTCCTAGATCAGACAAAGACTCCCCTCATCGCGTATCGCATCGGAATCGCAATTGAGACGTACCAGGTTCCTCCAGCTGCAGATACTGACACTCACAGTCCTCGCAGGCGCTGCACCAGGCCACCTGGTCCGACCACAGCCACCACAGCCAGGGGCTCTGCCGGCGGCCCAGCCTCTCCACCAGCAGCATGGTACGCCGGCCTGGGACACAGGCTCCCCTGTCCTGGCCTCATCTAACCGCGGCCCCTCTCGGGTCCCTTCATCAGCACCGCCAGCGACCCTGGCATGCTAGTTCAGCATCGGGGGCGACAATAGGTTCGTACGACGTGCAAACTACAAAATGACGGCTGCCGATAAACGCCCGCGGCTGCCGTCCCTTGTCAGAATCTTGGAATGACACAGCAAAGTCCGCCTCTCCAATCGCCTCGGTCAAGCCCCTAATTCCTCACTGCGCAAGCAAAACATGGCCATATTCCAACCAACTAAAAAAAAAATGTTGTCTTGTTAACCGAACGACAAAAAAAAAGTGACCCATGGTGTCGCCTAGGCTAGGACACGGCGATCTGACCAATCTGAGGCTGCCATCCGGGCCATGGGAACTTGGGCTGACCTCACACGACATGGTGCCAAGACCAGCGGCCATTCAAGTGACTCATTGATGGGGACCCGGAGGCCTGGTCAATCGGAGCTCTGTTCTCCGGGGCCCGGGCACGGGGCCCAGAGTGGTGCTGGAGCTGGGGAGTGGGGTGTGTGTGTGTGTGTGTGTGTGTGTGAGGGACGGAGTGTGGGGCAGTAGCACCGCTGTCACCGCACGCTTTGTGTGCACCTGGACCATGGTGATGCTCACCGACGTCTCCAGCTACACCCCCCACAACGAGTGGTAGGGTAGACCACCGTATAGGACCACAACACGTGTTGGACTGACTGGACGGGACTTACTGTTTCTTTTCCTCCTATTGGACGATTGTCTAGGACCGAACAAATTGTAAACAATGTTTATAATATAATGGTCCGATGGGAAATGTACTATGACATGGTCATCGGAAACCCACAACCCAAGTTAATTTTTTTTAAGTAGTGTAATCAACGGACAATAATTACAGAATGAAATAGCAAGTAGCATATAATTAACACCACATAATAACATCAGTGCAGATCACTCCAGAGTTATCAATCTCAGAGGCACATTGATGAATTGATGAATCATGCCGGAGGTGTTGACAACGACTAAATATAACCCTGGATGCATGCGACTCAGACCAACCCCCCCCCCCCCCCCAAGGGACGCAGTATGAGGCGGTGGTGATGTCACAGCCGGTGACCCACTTCCTCCGTACCTGCAGTGTAATGTTTTCACACATGTGCCCTCCAAAAGCAGCCGCACCAGCATTCATGCATGACAGCTCATAAGATATTCACACACGTGTGTGTGTGTGTGTGTGTGTGTGTGTGTGTGTGTGTGTGTGTGTGTGTGTGTGTGTGTGTGTGTGTGTGTGTGTGTGTGTGTGTGCGTCACAATGGAATGTTTCACATTTCACCCAAATGAGCTATAAAATATGCACTGCGTTATAAACATTGTAAAGCTATAAATAATTGCTTACAAAAACATCGGCTAAAATCATACTATATATTATGTACACGTATGACCCGCACTGATGAATTTTCGCCAAAATGTGCTACAAACTTACACTGCATTATTCAAAAAACAGCCTAATGCTAAAAATACACGCTCGCTAAAATAAGCTCCGTAGCACCGGAGTAACGGCGTTACTACGGAGGAGGCCCGGCCGCTGTTGCCATGACAACCCTTACCGATGAAGGGAATGGCGTCCAGCGACTCGTCTAGGTTGCTGGAGCAGGAGGCCTGCCGCTGCTCGTCCAGCCGCCGCATGTGGATCTCCCGGCGGGTGTCGTTGGGCAGCCAGCACGCCGCCACGTCCGCCGCCGGGTCCCCGTCGTCGTTCACCGCCAGGATGTAGGAGGGGTGGCGCAGCGGGCTGGGCGCCTTCCCGCAGGGGGGCTTCTCCCGGAGGACCACCCCGCCGCCCTCCGCGGGGCTCCGGCCTCCGTTCATGTGGCTCTGGTGGTGCAGCGGCGGTGGCGGGCCCGTCTTCAGGATGCTGGGCCTCTGCAGCCTCTGCTGGGGGGCAGCGTAGGAGGACGGCCGGTAGCCCAGCGCCGTGGCCTCGCAGCCCGACTCGGCGGCGTGGATGGTCTCGGCCCGCGTGCGGCCCTGCTGGGGCGGTTGGCCCGCGTGGTTGGCTTTGACTCTTTGGTCGGCGAGGGGATGCTCGCCGCTGGCGCTCTTCCCCGGATGCGAGGACCGCTCTGCGAGCATGGGAGAGGAGCGGGTCTGGAGTGTCTCCGGTCCCTGGCCGTAGAGGGCCGGGTTAGGGGGTCCCCGCATGTTGCCCACACCGTAGGCGGCCGAGGGCCTGTAGACCGAGGCCTGCCTGGGGATGGCCTGTCTGCCGGGTCTCGTACCTTGGTCCACCCTGCCGTACCCGCCCCTCCGGTCCATGGGCCGCACCAGCTCCGCCGGGTCCACGTAGTCCGTGGACCGCGAGCGGGCCTTGTGCGTGAGGCCGTCCTGGGACACGCTGCGGGGGGGCCAGTTGCGGGGCTGCATGGCCCTCTCGGCGCCGCACATGCGGTCCTGGGAGGCGCTGCGCGGAGGCACCTGGAAGTGGGGCGGGGGCCCGTGGTAGGAGCGTTCATGCGAGGTGCTCCGTCGGCGGACCCCCTTGGGCACCCAGCCCCCCGGGGGGACGTGTTGGGCCGTGCTGAAGGAGTTGTGGCTGCCGGCCCGCAGGCTGTCCAGCCGCTCCTGGATGGTGCGGCTGGCGTGCGTGTGGATGCCCTTGTTGTCGATGTACTCCCTGTAGGTTTGGTACGTGCGCCAGTCTATGTTTTGGTGGTTGTTGGGGAAGTGGGGCGGCACGAGGCCGTAGGGCACCATGCCGGGCCCCCCGGGGTAGACGTCGACCTTGCGCGACGCCGGGTACTGGGAGACCGATCGGGGCCGGGCCCGGAGGAAGGCGGGGTCCACGTAGTCCATCCTGTGCGATGGCCCCATGCGGCCCATGTGAGGCGCGTCCGGGGGCACCACTACGGTCCTCAGGCCGTCGTTGCGCATGCTCACAGCCAGCTGGCTCTTTGGGTAGGAGACGCGCGGCGGCGACGGGGGCACCGTGATCTCCTTGCGGTACCCGAGATCCGAGGGCGCCCCGGGTGCCCCGGACCCCCTGCACGCCTGCCCGGACGGAGGGGGGACGTCCGTGGCCTGGGCCATGGCCGGAGGCTTACAGTCTACTCGGGGGTAGCATAGAGGGGGAGGCTCTGGTATGTGACAGGCATTCCCGCTGTACGGGTTGCGACTACGCTGGTAGGCATCCTGGCAATAGGCCTAGGGGGGAAAAGAAATGGAGAAAATGAACCTTGTCAGAAGTGCAACACTTGGAGCCACATTTGCAATGATGTGTGATATTTAACACAGTGCTAAGAACTGCTTGGAGTGGAACCGAGCCTTAGACTTCCAGTGCTAGTGCTGTGTGCATGTGTGTGGGGGCAGTGCTCGCAACACGCATGTGGAGGCGTTTGGTAGTTCATTGGTGTCAATGTTGTTCAGCTGTTCCTTTTCTTAGCGTTTCTTATGAAATACTTCACAACGTATTGCCAGAAACACTGTGTCCTATTGATAGTGAAAAACATATACACCTTTCCCCATGAAATTGCCACCATGAAGATAGCAAGATGGTATCACAGGATTTAAAAATGATCATACAAAACACTACAACGAATTACGTTATAATCCCTGTTGTGATCCCTTGCACTGCTTATTACCTACGGCAGTGAAAACAGGCATGACAGCTGTGGATAGGATTTCAAACCAATCCTTAAAATGGACCTTGAAGAGGTAGCCCATAATAATCGTAACCTCCCAAACATTCTTGTATTCATCTACCCATCATTTGTTAAAATTTTACAACATCACAGCTTTGTCATATGGCATGTCAACTATGCCACAACGTGGCTGAAACATTGCGATTACATTTTTTCCCTTGGCTTCAGAATTGAAATCCAAGTGGACTCTGACCCTACTACTCCGTGTCAAATCCCCTCTCGTAAGTCGTCACCGGGCGTTACACAATGCCTGGTCCATGCCACGGTAATCTGTGCCCGCTCATGTCCCTCCCTTTGTAAGCACGGCGGTACCGGTGAAGTTCAGAGGTCACTGGCTTTTATCTCCCTAATTCGCTTTGGCATGCTGGATGAAAAACGGGGCGAGGCCAGCGTGAGCTTCCAGCTGGACCGCGGTCCGCTCTTCCAAAGCCAACAGGTACTGCGGTCACTGTACGTCGTCCATTGGCACAGGCATCATGTTATAATCAGTATGGCAGAGACGATTACGCATTTAAATCTAGGTTGCAGCCCCTAGACATCAGCCAACACCTCAGGCAATAAAAAAATAAATCCGGAAATCCGGCGCCCAAAACAATTACAGCATGCATGACAGATGCACAAATCACGACATGTCATCAAGTGGCCACCGAGCTGGTGGTGTTTTTTGCTTACCAGTTCAGAGGTTCCCAGAGCAACGGGCTACCGGTAGGGCGAGAGAGAAAAACAAGAGCCGTGAGAGAGCAGGATAGAGAGGGCAACGGCGACAGCGAAGAGGCAGACGGAGAGAAAAAAACGACACACATCGGAGGAAAAAGAACAGACTGACAGAGGAATTGTAAAGTATGAAATGGGCATGGCTTGGCCTTCGAGCAAGACAAAAATACAGCAGAGCTGCAGGAGAGCCGCACGGAGGGACGGCCGAGGAGACGTGGGGCGATGTGACGGGGGGTGGCCACGCTAGCGGTGCCACCTGCCCGTGGCGGTCTGGGGAAGAGGCAGGAGCAGAAGCCTGCCACCCATTACTGCTGTTAAGTCTCCATCTCCCGCTTCTATCCGTCTGCCGCCAGAAACGCCGTGCTCAGTGAGCAAGCTGCCTCCAGTCTCTCCCCCTCGCTCGCTCCCTCTCTCTCCCTCCCTTTTGCTGTTGCTCACATGACAGAGGCGGCAGCTGCTGATTATGAATTCAGTTCAGATGCAGATATAGCCCCCCCCCCCACACTGCTACCTTGCCTCTCCCTCTCTGTTAGCGTCAACCTGTTCAAAACACAGCATGAACAGCTGACTGTGGCTGGTTGTCAGCCGTTCATTTCCACTTTCTCTTCCCCTGTTTTTCCCCTGGTTATTCCTTCTGCCTTTCCAGCTCACCTCCCCCCACCCGCTCTCTCCCTCTCTCCACTCACAACCACGGTGCCTTTGCTAAGCAACTGCTGCCTGTCTCTAGGCAGTCGGTGTGTGCGCTGCCTGCGCCTCCTATGGTGCGAGTTCAGCCACCCGGCGTTTGTGATAATCCTCCCTGGTGGACTGTTCCGTCTGCTTTTATCTTTTAATAGGATATTTATGGACAGTTGGCACATTACCGATGCCCGGCTCACTCTGTGTTTCCTGTGGTTGCTAGAGCAACAGATGACTGGGACTGTTACGGCTTAAGAATGAATGCTGGAGGAGGGGGAGGAGCCAGTGGGGTAGAGTGAGCCGTAGACGCCAATAGGAAAGCAGTCAGGCGGAGACGGGGAGCTGGTCAGAGGAAGTGAGTAATATGGGTGGGCAAAGTGCTCGTCTCTGCCCTAAAGAGGATATTACTAAGAGGCATGTAGAGGCATGTGCTATAAATTTTAAATTCAGATAGTGAAATCACCAACATAATAGCAGTATATAATAATTAAGTCAACAAAAGCCTATGCATAAAATGCATAGACCACCAGCGGTTTACCAGCAATACTTGAGGGAGAGAACTTGATTGTAATTACATGACATATTGATTTTCCATTCCTGGAGAGTATTATCCAAGCCGCTTCATGCACAGCATGTTCCCAGATGAGAAATGTAATTATATATCAAGTCAATTATGGTGATGCACAGAGGCCATAAAAGGGCACACAGGGGAAGTGTTTTGGCAAAGCAAATAGCCCAAGTCTGTCATAATATCACTCATTATAAATAGCCTGTCAGATCAGAAAAGCCCGGCGAAAGCATCCAATAAAGGGAGGAGTAATCAGGGATATGATATAGTTGTGCAGTACACAGATAGCGCTAGTAGGTTTACAAGCCATGTTCAAAAAACATGAATGCCATGGTTGCATGAATGGTTCATGTATATCATATGATATACGTGCCTATAGCTACTGCAGGCATGCCAATAATGCAGGTGTTATTGTGGCAGTCTTGAGAAGCTTAGTTTGAATGGAATTCAGAAAACGGCGACAATATGTCAGGAGAGAAGGCTCATTCCATGGGACTTGCATGTTAAAACATAGTATTAGTATTACAAAAGAAAAAACACCCAGGAACATGAGGGCAACCCTTCAGACAACAGTAGTTCAAAGGAAACCAAGTTCAGCTAATTAATAGAGTTAAGAGTTTCAGCATCACTGCCCTCTCTGCGGCTCAGCATAACTCTCTCAATTGTAATCCTTCAGAGCAGACCTCATTATAACAAACCTACCAGACACAAACATAGGATAGAGAGGCAGGCAGAACAAGCACTGGGCACACTCTAAATGCTGTATAGCTGTTTACTTTCAAGGCCACATGTCTACTTCCTGAGATATCAAACCCTTCCTGTGACCTCTCTAAGAAAAGGAGAAATAACAATCAATCAGCAAGACTGAACAAAAGTAAGCATATTTTTTTGTTGGGAAGAAGCCACACTGCAGCGTCACAATGAGGCCATCAGATAAGGACTAGGATGGGTAGCTCTGGAGTGGCCTGGTTAGGAGGCCCAGATACAGCTCTGATGGGACGGGACCACAGCCTGCCTCTTTCAACTGTTGCCCGACAGTGCACGCACACACACACAGAACTGGAGCATCACTCTGACACCCAATCACATGCATAGTGGCAATCACTATGGTGCAGGAGGGAGAAACAGAGCGCCCCTTGTCTTCAGTGGGCAGGCGAGAGCGGGAAGTGAAATCTTATCGGACTGGAGGGCAGTGAAGAGGAACTTACCAGCTGCAGTATGTCTTCGTCTTTTGGCATCACACAGAGTTCAAGAAAGGAACCACTGTATGGGGAAACCAAAAAAAGGGTATCAGTATCTATATATTTGTGCATTTGTCTGGGACAATGCAAAGGACAGGGTTCTAAAACATTTTGTCTGTGTGTGAAATACCAAAGGACAAGTAATTGTGTAAAATGACTCCGATGTAAACCAAACTCGCCTGTCTTGGATTAAGGCGATGACCTCGGAATAGGTTTTCCCGAGGATACTCGCGCCGTTTACCTTCACTAACCGGTCTCCTGTTGAAAAAAAGAACACCACATTGCAACAACTACCCATTTATGACCTGTTTCCATATCGGCTTTGTGTGGAACAAGTACTCCAGGAAGTGAGCCTTTGGCAGTCTAAACTATGGAATAGTTTGAGTGAGATCAAGTCAGTTCACAGACAAAATAAAAGAATCGTGGGACAGGGGAGGCCGAGAGCAGGATCCATACTTTTCCCGCGTCCGCGTGGGTCCGCGTGACTCCAGATAAAAAAAAAACGGACAAAAAACGGATGTGTTTTGAATGGAGGTTGTGCGAGGACGTCCACCATTACCAACGTTTGTATATTTTATCAATCAAAATTATATAAAAGACAGCCCTTTCTTTGCATATGTGCATGCTTCTCCTTGATTTTTATGGCGTTTATGGACTTGCATGGAGTTTGGATGGGGTGAGCACCCATGGGGGTGGGGGTGGGGGTGGGGGGGGGGGGGGGGGGGGGGGTGGGTGGGTGAGACCGGTGCAGACCACCGTTGTAGTAAGAATGGAACTGCAGCTGTCCGCGGGAAGTATGCCCGAGGTCTTAAGCAGTAGCAATGGAACAAACAGCTAGACAGGTTCATAATAGACTGCGGGCCCCACTCCAGTGGGCCTGGCTCGGAGATTGATGAAGACCATTACCTGTGCACAGCCCCGCTCCATGGCCCGGACCGCCTTCTTTCACTTGCTTCACAAAGATGGTGTCCATTGGCTCTATCTTATTCCTCGGTCGCCCTGGCGACGAAAAACCAAACAAATTAAAAACAGCAGTCATGGGACATTTGAAACAAACACTCTACCCGCTTGAAACCCCCTTTTACAATACAACAGTTTTTTGTTTATCTGTGCTTTGAAAAATTTGGGAATCTAGTTTAACATTATTTGTTTAATTATTGATAATGGTGCCTGAAACCCTAACCCTACCACCTCTACCACATGACCAACTGAAAGCCCAAAAACTATTTGAAATGCATTTTTAGCGGATGAAAAACAAAAAGTTTGTAGTTAGTGGATCCGGTTGGCGTGTACATGAAGAATACCATCTGACTCAGACGTGGTGTGTGTGAGAAATACCATCCCACTCAGACATTGTGGGAGATCAAAGCAGCCCTCAACAACAATCGCAACACCCCCTAGTGGCTGCCAGACAAAATAGAGTGAATATGAACGAACTGTTAATGGGCGAAAGCAAAAACGGTGTTACAAAAGGTGTAGCACCGTTTGAATTGACACAGTGGTATAATCAACAGACTACTGGGCCTGTGTCGGCCCACACCGTTTTGAATGGGAATGGTAATTAAATGGCGGGGAGAAGGGAAAAAAGGGAGTCTAAATAGAGGGATATTGTGTGCATTAAGGGAGGTGGATGAATACCACCAAAGAGAAGGGAAACCTGTTTGCTCATGCTCCTCCGGTTTCCTAGCAGCTGCATGGTTGTGTGTGTGAGGAAGAGGGAAGAGAGAGGGAGCGAGAGAGAGAGAGGCACTCAGTGATAGTGTGCTCAGCTGCACAACTCCCACTCACCAAGGGAAAAAACAGCTCTAGGCTCAATGAGTCAGTCAAGCTCTACTCATTTCAAATCATACATGATGCACGTTTTTTATTAAATGCATTACTGTTTTTTTATTCGGGACGAAACGCTACCCCTTTTCTGGTCATTATGCAAATATGGAACATGAAGCATAAGAAAGGATGCTGAAACCAAAGCGTTCATATCCATGCAATTATCAGCAGCGTACTTCTATTGTGTATAGGTGTGAATGATTTAATTTACATGCATCTCTCATCCTCAATCCCAGATATTTAGTGCTGCACACAACAGCCATGAGAAATGATTTGAGCAGACATCCGCTGTTTCCCGCCCTTAAACACGTGGTATTACACGGTCACATCTTTGGGATTGACATTACGTAATACTGCAACAGGAGACCTGTCCCCTTCCACACACAAACAAAGCATTATATCATGTGCCCTCTAGTGGCAGACTGCAGAAGTGCGCATATATATATATATATATATATATATATATATATACACAAATTGCTTTGGCTTATGTATGCATGCTTTGTTTGGATACTTGATGTGTCTCTACATGAATGTATAGTATGCAAATTCCATATAGGAACAGCTCAAGGCTGCATCTGAATATATGAATATACTATATTTTATATGTGATGCAACACATCCAACTCCCCACCTTTAATTTTTATCATAGCCGTGGTATGTAATAAATTATCTCATGTTTGTATGCAAACATGCTTGTGGGGGAGGGTCATTGGTGTGTACACTCAACACCGTTATAGTTAACATTTAAGGTCGGATGTTGGAAGTAAAAAAAACTAAAAGCACCAACCATATCAATTTCCAGATGGGTTTTAAGAAACCTTCCAGAATAAATGCCAAGAAAAATGCAAAGCGTGGAATATTAGACCCCTCTAAAGGGGTTTTCTCTCCAGACTTGTTCCCCGTAAAAGGATTCTTTAAGTTAAAAGGCCACACGGCTACCCAGTGACTAAGGCATTCTCAGGGGTCCATGTCAGAGGAATCTCCCCGGTGAGTCAGCCCACCTCCCGCATTACCTAGTCGACGGTGTCAGGGGAACAATGGATGTGTGGATGGAGCTCGTTGACACAGATGTACATGTACCAGAGAGCAGAGAGTGGCGGCGCTGGGACAGCTGGAACATCAAACACAAGAGGAGAACGGAGAGTGTGACGTGTACAAAGAGGGGCAGAGGGGCCTAAACCTCAGGTGCGGCGCAGTTTCCCATGAGTCGTGGGAAAAAAGGCCTTGTCTGGTGAAAACTGCCGACTCTAATTCAAAATGACGAATGAGCTCCATCCGGGCAGTGGCGGCATCAGGCTTGTGTTCGCAGGCCGCCAGCCCACATCCGCTCACTAGTAAATTAGTCTCCCTGTCGAGCGTTATGCAACCAACAGAATTATTCAATACACGCCCCTCCCCCCCTAGGTCTGATTTACACACATTTCAGTGCACATAATGCTCGCTGACGTGCATGAGCTCAGAATCGTTCTGACGTGTGCCGGTTCTCAAGGGGGGTGTGTGCACATCCGTCGTCAGTCACTACGCAAGGCCTCGTTTACCCATAATCCCTTGCAACGCGTGCAGATATGTTGAAGCTAATCTATGGTTGCATGCCTATTGGCCTTGAGTCAACAACACAGGCAAGAGAAAAGGTCTGAAGCAGAAACGCTATCGTCTGGGGTGGATCGGTTTAATCATTAACCGCACGTCTTGTTAAAAGGATCGCGTGTGGGGCAAATTAAATATTAGACATTCCTGTGAGTGACCTGCTGGAACATTAATGTGCCGTATCACCAAGTTAAACTAATGCGTGACTCCAACTCTACAACTGAGTATTATTTACAAGGGGCATTACCCTGTGGTGAAAACATACAGCTCGGACTGAACAGAGCATTACAAAGGCAAACCAAACATGAGGGGATGGCTTCATCTTTTATTATCTGTGGTGTGGCTACGGTGGTGTTCACTAAAATCCAAAAAGTGAGATCTTAAAGAAATAACGCTTAAAAAACACTAATAGCACATGGAACAGAATCATAGAACTATCCCTGGGTACTAAAACAAACCTAGCTTCCCAAGTCCATACACGTGGCAGAAAAGCTAAAAGGAAAATTGTGAAATCAGTTGAATGTGTCGAAATGTAACTTTGTTCTTGATATTTGTGAAGATGACATGTGAGTACCGCCATTAACCCCTCTAGTACACTCCAAAAACAAAACAGTGTTCATCATGTGGTTCTCAAAGGGGACGGTGCTCCGTGTACACGCGCACCCACGGGTGGACAATAGAGTTAAAACAGTGAAGACCCAAACAAGGCTTTCCAACGGGTCTCTCTGGGGCCCGTGCACCTGTACTCCCCTGGCCACTCCCCTAGCAGCCTGGGAACAACACAGTGACTCCGGCACAAAGGGGAAGGTCGGTGCAGGACACAAACCGATGCCACCGAGCAAACCTTTTCACGCCACCACAAAAGGTCAGTGACACCACAGCGGCGACATTGGATTAAAGGGTCATAATAAGTGGAGGGCAGAGCGCTGAGTCAGCAGGGAGAAAGGGTTTTTTTTTTGTTCCGCTTACCTCGGCGGCCATGGTCCTCCTCCTGAAACAGAGAGAAATGAAACAGATGCTTAGGTGCCCTCCTTGCCTGGGGATGTGGAATTTCACACCCATGCATCGTGTGTTTTTAACTCAGGCATTATCCTCTTAAGTGAGTAATGAGCTAAGTAAACAGAAGTTGGCAGGGCGTGTCGTGTCGACATGGGACGATGGCTGCGATGACTGTAGTGGTGGTGCGGACAGAGGTGCGCTTACCAGGAAGGAAGGGTGCGCGGCCGACTCGGGCGGGTAGACGATGAAGTGGCGCAGGGTGAAGCCGAAGCCCAGGGCCGTGCGGCGCAGGCGCACCGTCTTGGGCCCGGGCCAGGAGAAGGCCTCCTCCTCAGACAGGTAGGGCCCTGCCGGGGCCTCCGGGTCGGCCCACTCCGAGGAGTCATTCTGCTGGGGGGGGGGGGGGGGGGGGGGTACAGTACATTAGGAACTTCCTAAATCATGGATAGGATTTTGGTTCTTAAATGAGTATCAGGTACTGGGACCATGATTAACAATGGGAATAACAGGAAACAGTGGATCGGTTTGACCATTTGGCAGTTGAAATGAGTTCATTGGGTTACATGTTAAAACGGTTGCTTGGCCGCTGGATTTTTTTCGTCCAATGAAGAACACATTTCTCTTTAAAGTAATCGACTAGGTAAACGGTTTCGACATAGGATTAAACCGTGGTGACCGTAATGTCAGGAGCACAGTTTTAATTGTCAGCGTGTCACTGTACACCGGTGCCACAAGGAGAGCAAACAGGGCAGAGGAAATCCCTCATAGACGTTGCGCAGACCACTGAGTGCGTCCAGTGTTAACAGTCAAACCACAGCGTCTCCTTTCCAGTTTTAGTGGACGGCATGTAAAGGAGCAGCCTTTCCTCCACGCTGGACACCCGCCCCACTATTGACGGGCTATTTATAGCCTCACACCTTTGTGACAACGTGTGACCACCACCTCTGGCCCCCAGGCCTTCACCGTTACTCCATCATCTCAGGTTTATGGTTATGGTACGACTGGGAGAAGAAAGGTCTGTTGAATTGATGATGCGCTCCCACACAAAAACAACTGTCCCTTCAACCCCCACCCCCTCTCGACCGAACGCTCCTCCCCTTCTGTACCCTGGGCGAGTGAAAGGAATTTGATGAGCTTGCATTTCCCACTATCCCCAGCTTCAGAGCTAGAGGGAGTATGAGAATGGCTGGACATAAGGCAGGACCTGTATGTCCAGCAAACCACCAAGTCAAGGGATACAAAATGGGCAGCAAACAAAAACA
Organism: Micromesistius poutassou; assembly: GCF_964030765.1. Classification (NCBI taxonomy): domain Eukaryota; kingdom Metazoa; phylum Chordata; class Actinopteri; order Gadiformes; family Gadidae; genus Micromesistius; species Micromesistius poutassou. The sequence continues at coordinate 11,712,639 of NC_140286.1, forward strand.
ACACTTACCATTTACATTAAATGTCTGGTTTGAATTTACCCTTTCCATTACTATTGTTTGAATTCCACACAATTTAGGGATAAACAAAACAAAATTAAAGTTAACAAGCATATGGAGTTAAAAATCCAAGTATTATTGCTAGCTCCAAAACTTAATATGCAAATTTGCCATAGGGAATAGCCTACTTTTAGAGTAAAGGAAAATTAAGTCAACTTACAAAATGCTCAGTTAAAAAATATAAATAAAAAAAAGATGCCAGATAAGATTTCATGAGCAGAGACGAATTTAGGCAGACTGAGTTGATCAAAAGTAAGATTACCACGCTGTCAGTGGAGGAATGCTCCGTGCACATTCCATTGAAGTGGATATGTGCGTGTGTGTGTCATGTCTTCTGTTGACTCATTGTCAGCTGGCCTGAATATTTGCCTCCCTACCTTCGGCTGGGGACAAAAGCTGACACAACACTTATTTCAGAAGGAGTGGTTGTTAGGCACTGGTAGTCATTAGGCCACAGAGCGTTGAAGCATTGAAACATGCACGGGCCACGAAGGAGGCCGACCATTTTGAGTTTAACACGCTGAGAAAGTGAGCTGCAGGTGCAGCTGACACCTTGTGTTTCGCCTGCCTTGGGAACTCACCAAACCAGTTTTCTAACCCAGCGTTAGCGGTTCCCAGGGCCTCCTGCAGTTCCGCGTCGAGGCCTGTGTGTGCCTAAGCCCTGGGTGTACCCTTTCTAAACAATTCAGATCCATACCATGAGAGGTGTGTGATGAAAAAGACAATGGATCAAGTGCGCGATTCAGATGCCTGCCCGGTTGTCCCTCGAGTGCCAAAGGCATTCGGATTCCAGACCACTGAATCTGATTTAGCAGCTGGGCCACAGGGCTATTTGCAACCCTTAGATCTTTGGGAGTTGGAGGTTTTGGGTGGGGGGAGAGGAGGGGGGTATATGGTGGGGGATAATCTGCTAGACACATGCCTGGCAGGGTTATCATTGCCCCCTGCATAGCTAATGCCATGGTGAGACACAGGGACAACCACATTCTGGATCTACATTGCGATGAACAGCCCTCCCCTTTGTCCTGACTTTATAGTGGTCTAGAGATTCCTGTGAACAGGACTAAGTCTGACTCTGAAGATTAGATCTCCATTTTATCTCTGCAATACACAATACATATACAGCACCATTGTAAAATGAGACCCACAAATCAGCCCTCATCCCAATAGGGCAGTATAAAGGACAACCAGGAATAACTTGATTGCTTAATCCCCTGTTCTGGCTAATGGGCTGGTTACTGTGTCCATTAGCCAGAACAAGGAACTAAGCAGGCAAAGGTTCACTCCAAAAAGGACCAGCTCAGCTCAAGAGCATGTGGCTATAAAAAGGGAAATTTAAAGAAACGCCCCAGATTATGAAACCAACCATTTGTAGCTCACCAACAAATACCTTAGGGATTTATGAATCAATCAAGAGCAACAGGGATATTTACACTGAGGGAGGCAATCTGCAGTGGATTTCAAATAATTTGTTAGTGAGCTGGAACATGACTGCTCTTTCAAGTCTTGGCTCATACCGCCTGATCTTTTATCTTGACTTATAAGAACATAAGAAAATGACCAAAAAAAAAATATATATAGACACTAAATTTTCACTGAACATGTATAGAAACCCTTTGTTACCCTAAATGGCTGGCATCGTAGGCCAACTCACGTATCATCGTCGCACTATGTGGAACAAATCTCTCAAATATGTATTTTATCATCTTGTGAAATACTGTGCCTTGAAACGCCTCAAGGAAAGCCATTACTGTCCATTCAGAACCTCACAGGACTACAGCCACATCCACGGACGGACAGAATGCTTTCATTCTCTGTACAAATACATTTACACTTCGCCAGGTCGTCATGTTGATGTATAAACCAGTATACAAGTTTAAAGAAACCTGATATACAGTATATCAGAAATAATAAGCAGTTCTAAGAAAATGGTAAATATCCGCAGACTCAAGAGAGCACATTATCAATCCTTACTCAGTTCACGTACGGGAACCAACGAGACAGGCTGTGTGTTGAAAATGTTATTCTAATGCCACCAGAAAAATCACACTACAGTCACCGCATGACATCAGCCATAGAACTGCAGGCATGTAAACAGCATGGTTAAAACAGTGAAAAAAAAGTCCTGTTCACTGTGAGCTGACAAATTCTACACCACATCCAGTCCAAACCAAGCACTTATCTGTGAAAGGCCTACGATAATGATACAGGGGAGCAAGCTTCTGGAGAGGCCAAGTCATTGCAGTTCACTATTGCTGGAGAGAGTAAAGGTTATTCTCATCACCATCCATAATGTGTGTACATCCTACACACAGGCCAAACATACAAATGTCACATCCTCTGTTAAATAATGAACATAATGTTGCTTCAACAAGCCAAGGTTAATTTATTCGCCAGACATGGATGAGACATTATTCTACATCAATGGCTTTGGGTATTTTTTGTGGTTTTAATTCAGTTGATGACTATGGTCATTGGTCAGTGGTACTTCCGTTCACTTGCCGAAAAACATTGAGACCCTGGTTCCTAAATATTGTGCCACTAAGGACGGGAATCAGCAAGTAGCAGTTTTGACAAAATAATAACAGTTATCTCTTGGGCTGCCTGTTCCTATGAGTCACTGCTGAAGCTATGAAAATAGGAGTAATGTGTCGAGGAGTTGTACATCTCAAAATGCCAAACCCTCATAAAATAAAGCGGTATATAGCAATTGCACCATAAAGTGTCAATTGAAGTGAAGGTAAACAGCATAAAGCCTAATTTTGAATACCCCTGGGATGATGCAGACATTAGATATTAGGTAAAGGAAATGACAGCTGTTTTCTATTTGATTGAAGATCCATTTTCCCTTCCGATATTAATCAGTCAGCCATGAGTCCTGCTCAGGGATCTGTAAATAGCATCTACTCTAACCAAGTTAAATGCCGGGTCTTAATGTGGGCCAGATAGTAAGGAAATGGAGGTCTGTTTGTCTCAAGTCCACATCACAGCCAACTCGAGTGAATGCTTTATAAACGACACAGAAACACACCTTATTTCATTTGCTATCAAGTATGATATGAACATGCCTGCTAGGCAATATAATGGAAGAAAATAGGGGAGGAGAAAGGAGGTAGAGGCCTGTCATATAATAAAATCACATTTGATGTGTCGGAGGATAAAACAGGAGGTATCGGTGTGTATGAAAATTTGAAAACTAGATGGACAAGAGCCAACCAACAATTTTAGGGAAGTTTCTCAAGACTAAAAGGGAACCCTAGAAGAAGTAGCAGCAGGAAGAAAACAAGATACGGCTACCTAACTGCCTGCCACTAGGAACCCATCAGGCCAACAGTGGCTGCAGTGTTTTGGATTCCATGCAATGTGCAGTTGATGCAAGGAAGGAAAACATTCCAATGCAAACCGGGAGAAATTCAAACACCATGGAAATCCCATGGTAAAACCATGCCTCTAAAACACAGTTTAAAACCAAAAGTTGTTACTTTGATAGCAACTCTTCCAGACACCAAATGATAATTAGAAGTAAGTGGAGAGGTCCTAACTATTATTAATCTCTTACTTAGGACATGGTTACGTCCATACCTTTCTGACGAAACTAAGCAAGGATTCAGGGAACTGGCTAGGCTTTGACTGAGAATACCAAAAGGGATACAGATTCAGAGTGTTACTTGATTCATCATTGTAATTTCCCGAAAACCACAGAGTTGCAGACTCTAGGGAGTTTCCATTTCAAAATTAGCACATGAATTGGTGTGTCTTTAAAAGTCAAATAAAAAAAGAAACCAAAGAAAGGATGATTACTGGACTACTACATTTTGGCTTGTCCACACAAATGAGTCAAAATGTGTTCTTATTCTTTTACGGACAGAAAATGAAGACCAAAGCAATTTAATCCAGCAATATTACGATTTTGATTGAAGCAACACATTTGTATTTGCACCTTTCCAGTAGAATAGGAGACATCTTGGACGGTCTCTCTAAAGGGTGTCACTGCGTATTGAAAACCAACAGACAGCCTTGTTTGTTGACAACACAAACTGTTGTGAACTCTTGACACGGGCCAAGAGGAGGACTTGAGATGCATAAATAAACTTAGCTTCAGTCTCTGGAAAAGAGACCAGAACGTGTGTCGGTTACCAGTATTTGCCCATCAAATACATTGGAATACGGGCATTCTGGTCATTACATATATTAACTAGAAACAGGTTGTTAATCTTGAATGAGCCCAAGGCCAGGTTGAATAATATGTACTGCTTGCATAATGTGTTTAATGTGCATTTCTTTAACTCTTTAATGAGCTGAAGTGGGTATGGGAAAATAAGATGTGATACCAACAGTGGCTTTCAAATGCATATATTTGTTTTAGCATGGACACTGGTTGCTGGAGAAGTACTATGATAGGTTGCAATAGAAGTGACACAACGACAAGCCAATAATCCATTAAAAAGGAGGAGATAGTAATGAAACAGGGTCATGAAAACTACTGATTCTGTGAACAGTTGACCCCGCGTCCAACGTGAGTACTTAGCCGTCTCACAAAGGTCTTCATTCAGACCCTGAGCCCACTGAGAAGCAGATGGTGTGCTGTCTGGTAGTATAGGTGTAACAGCTTAAATGTCTTCTGGCGGTGAACTGAATAAAAAGAGCTTTCATTGCATTTTCAAGCCCTCAGTGCACCAAAACGATTTGTGTGTGATGTAATCCAATACGAGACTACCTTTGTGTTAAGTTTTCACACGCCAGTTTTCTAGCGTGTTTTCCTTATGCCCTAGTGTCATTATGGAGAGCCCCCACTCAGCTGACTTTCACACAGGCCGTCCAGAGACTTATCTGCAATCCTAGACTACATTCTGCTTAGGCTGTAAGTGGTTTAAACAAAACAAGTGAAATAAAATTGATTACACAGCGTTTGTCTACAAGTTATATGAATCTACTCTTTGTTTGATTAAATGCCTTGGTAAAAAGAAAAAAAAGAAAAAAGGCATATCAGCTTATTAATCACGACTGTGTATAAGTAATCTCTGACAGGCCCAGACATAATTGTTCAAGCACTCATCCGTGCAAACAGGATTGCGATAAACGTTCGACTCACTGTATAACAGTTCTGTCTGGTTTGCAGGCAACAATTTAACTCAAAAGGAAAATGGCAAATGTGCTTGTGGGTGACCTAAGCTGATATCTACAACACAAGATGAAGACCCCAGAGAAGAGAAAGCAAACGGAACAAACAAAAACATCATTGGGGGGGTTACAAATGTCACATGTTGCTGGTGAAACAACACCAGTGCCATGCAAATAACTAGTATAGGCAGTGAAACCATGGCACAAACCCTTTAGCACCAAGCACTTATAAATGACTTGATACATGTGTTGGATGAGCGAGAAGTTAAGGGTTATGGGGTTGTTTGTTTACCTCACAGTAAGAAGTTCTTGGTTGTTGTCGCTCATCATCGTCACCGAAGGGATGAACCCGGCGCGATGCCATCATTCAACTTTGGTTAAGATGCTGTGATCCGTAAAGTCCCACATCGAAAATGATTGATCCAGTAGTGTGAAAGGGAAATACGTGTGCTCGGCTAAGTGCGCTTCACGGCTCCATTCTTGCTCCTGTGCTGATCCAGCTGCGCTGTAAAGAGAAGGTCGTGTTAAAGTGTTAAAGTGTTTACTCCGTGTTCATAGATGGGCTTGCTGAGCGCAAGGTGTAAAGCAGATAAACGATCACCAGACGCTATTAACTAGTATTTACCATCGGACGATGGGACCGTCAAGGTGTTTGGTACAAAGTACATATCTACTAAACGTAAAGGTTTTCACTTTTATAATGGTTCAACACGCTCCATGGTTGAAAAAAAGTCAATATATGGATACAAAATGTCATGGCGTAACTTAGGACAAAACGTTTTAAAACCATTTGATTTACAAAGAGTGTCAGTCATTTAAACAGACGGTGTTATTACGTCGTAGTATTGCCGTCCCTAAATAAATAAATAAAAACACAAGCGGGGCACGGAGCTCCTCATTCAGAGACACGCCGTCAACACTGAATAATGGGCCAGTAACAAGTGTTTGTTTAGGAGTGTGGAGCACACGACCCCGAACCAAACAACGCCAAGTTTAAACCCAGTGTAACCCACCCATCTATGCCTAGTATCGAACCCCACTACCGACACACTGATCCATTAAAATGTGTTTTTGAAGCCCATCTGTGTGTCTATGGAGATCAATGGTCAGCACCCTGCTGTTGTTCTCGTGCTAAGCGACCCACAATGGCCAGGCGGCTCGAGCTCACGTTACTCCCATCGCCGCCGTACATGGCGAGGCTAAACACTGAGATTATCAATCACACACGCCAGATACACTGGAACTTTTCTCCAAAAACGGGAAGCCCACGGTATTCGATACGATTGAATGGTAAACTCGCCCATCAGACACAACAACGAAGCCAGCAGCAGCAACAGGCTGGCGCTAGTGTTAGCCTCCGAGCTACAGGCTAGTGGAACAAAGTTACCTGCGGTATCGGGAGTTCAAAAGTGGACGCAGGCAAGGTGGAGCGGCCGTGTTTCCCCATGGAAGTGAGTGAAACGGGTCGGTAAATCCCGCCGCGGCGTTCCCGACATTGTCGATGAACGGTATACGTGTTTGTTTTTCCGTACGACCGTTTTGTTTAACTGTCGTTTCAGGTCCACATAGGGGGAGGCGCACGCGGCTGTTGGTAGTACGGGCTGGGATCGGGTCCGGTGTTCCCCACTCTTTCTCCTGGCTGGAGCCACCTTCTGTTCGCCAATATACCCGCGGCCAATCACAATGCGCGTTGTATCGGACTCGACCAACCAGATGCGTCCTTGCACAATGCTTCGTTGCTGGCTTCCAACAACTTTTTTTTCTTCTTTTTTTTTTGGTAACTGAGCTCCTTTCTATCGAGCGAGACAACTGAACTGTTTGAAAACTATACATGTACCAGACGCCGTGTGTAGTAAACAATGTACTGTAATTGTAATACGATTTGTATAAAGATAAGATTTGTGTTAAGATGAGGGTTATGTTAATCACCACCACCCACACACAACAAGTGCTGTTACACTCCATTTCAAATACAGTAGTCACATGTCCTAGTTCATAGTGAGGTCGAAGTAGGCTGGCATGTGGACGGCAGTAGATGTGAATGTGGAATGTGAATTCCCACTGGTCTTATTACAGATAGCATATTGGACTCTAAACTAATTATAAACCCCCCAACATAAATGTAATATAAAGCCACATTAAAACACCACCATTGCCATTACGACCATTTTAACATGCTTGGGCATTCGGTCGTACACATGCAACACGAGAGAGAATTGGAAGACTTAAACGTGCACTGATTCCCAGGGCTTTGACAAATGTCCCTTTTATTTCTACCAACATAAGGGGCCACCTGTTCTAGGGATTGGCAGCTTTTGTTGAAGAGGTCACCCTAAGGAAGCAGACTTTCATAAAGCTGTCCTGCTAGGCTGCTTAGACTTTAAAACTAGAACCTCGTATCCAATAATTCCTCGATATGCCTTGCAAGCAGATAGAACTATTTTGTATTTTATTTTTTTGCATTAATTAATAAAAGCGTTTAAAATTAACACAATATGCATATAATATTACTTAATATTGGTTATGTTTGGAACATATCTCATATTCACAATAAAAGCATAATGCCAAATGACTATAATTCCAAGCAGACCTCTAACAGGTGGATAGCAGTTTTTTGTTTTTACAACACTTCCTGTCTCCAGCTTAAACATATGCTTGGAGTCATATGTCAGTTGTGTTCAAGGCCAGCAATTTACACAATGTACTCTATTTGCAATCTCTTCATCTACAACTGGCCTATTTACACTAAAGCGGTTGTTTAAGGTTAGACTACTTTTGCCAAAATCACTTTGGAAATGTGGTTGTAACCACATTACAATAACATTTAATGCAGAACTGGTGAATGAGTGAACACAAGTTTTATTTTTTAGTACTGTGTCTAGTACAATAGGTTACCACAACAGTGTAACAGCCTTAAAACGAGGCAAAGTAACAATAAAAAAAACAATGAATCGAAACAATGAATATTACTGGGACATTATGTGTTCACAGAAGTACACCTTATTGACAATGCAATTACCACATTCAAATCATTTAGCTACCATGTTATGTACAACAGGCTGAGAAATTCATGGTACATGTGAACGTTTAGTGTGAAAGAAGCCATTTTAGTTTTCCCTGAAAACAGGTAGAGCAGCAGTGTGACAAAGACAAATAACTGAAACAGTTGAGAGGGTCACGTAACGATAAAGATGATCTACCGTTCCATTTCTAAAACTGAGCAAGAAGTTGTTCACTAGTTTTACGTGATGAATCACATTATACAGGTAATGTATCAAGGTCATTACATAGCAAAATCCAAACAATTGAGATGCTCATTTTATATATAAGTAAAAATGGTATAAGTACACTATGTTAATAAAGTAGAGGATATGACCTATGAACCCAGTGTAAACCGAACTGTGCTTTCCCATTTCTGAAAAAACAACAACTTGTAAACATAATATGTAACAGTTATTCAAAAATATGAGTGCTGAAAGGATTAATGGATCTACGGGTCGATTGACATTGTATTCTAGGTTTTATAGTCATTTATTATGTAAAACATATATTTTTTTCTGATGGTTAGTGTCAATTCATAACTTTGATAATTAATTTGATAATAATTTGAACCTGTGTTAGCCGTTATTATTTGATTAAAAAAAAGTACTGGTTACAGTATTACATCTCCACTGTGTGAGAACACTGTCTTACTTGAAAGATGTGTTGAGCTTTTCAAATTAATGGGTTAATGTTAACATGGAATTAAGAGAAAAGAAAGTGTCCAAGCTTGCCATAATTCTACTCCAGATAGAGCAATCAATGCTTGCACCGTCATCCACTTAAATCTTATATTTCATCTTCCCACTTTCACTGAGGACACAGATATGCTAGAAAAAAGCAAGACAGAGGAATATTTATTTCAATGAGAAACATTGCACCGATTTTTTTTTTCTACAATAGAATCATTGTGACTACAAATTGGCACAATGAAAGAAGCAGCAACGTAACTCACATCAAGATCTCTGAAGTACTCATTGTAGTCCAGGGCATAGCCAACCACAAAGCGATTCGGTATCTCAAAGCCAACATCTGAAAGGACAAGACAGTGGGAAATGCTAGGTAATCCCCAGACAAAGTAGACTTAAGCTTTGTTTTAATGGAAATTCATGCATGAGTCATAAAGTAATAGAAAACCGGGCTGCTCAACAACATACAGTCAGGGAGGCAGGCCACACTATAAGGAACTCTCTTCACCAGTAACCTTAGAAGAGACACAAAAGAACACATTCAACACAACATCCTAAACTGTGACACACTTGACTAGTGTATTATGAATTTTTCTAGTGTATTAAGCATTAAGGGCATCCTTTGTAAACCTGTGCCATTGCTCGCCTGTTGTCTAGACTCAAGAGGAGGAAATTAAGTGACTTGAAGAGCAGGTCAAATGGGCCATTTCGTGTTTCATCCGAGACTCACCCTGCTACTTTGATCATTTTTGGCCTGAAGCCTTCCACATGCTTCAGGAGCATTTTCAGTGTCTTTCCTGTATCTACAATGGCCTGGGAGAAGCAGACAAATAACTTCAGTTAAGCAGGTGACCCAGAACTGTCCGACTTTGCAGGACAACCGTGAAAGGCGTCTGATCTTTGAGCCATCAAAGAATGGCACAATGTTGTATTTTGTTATCCTTGGTTGCATGTTTACTTAAATGCTACGTAATAACTTCCATGGAAAAAAACAGTCACACAGTAATGACTGCATTGCTGAATGACTGAACACAACTGAATATAACAAGTAAAGCGGTAACAGCAGATGTAGACTTAGCGATGCGTAACATAGTGATGCATGTTCAAACCAAGGATAAAGACTGCTGTATCTACATACCAAATAGACATTTGAATAATGAATAATCATTATGGCTGTACATGCAGTTCCCTCTGTACATGGACTCACATAGAGGATCCCACATCTGCTCTCACAACAATGTTTAGAGCATTCCCTTTTTCATACGGCTCTAAAACCGTTGAACAAAGACCCAATTAATTAAAAAGTTTGCTCTTGTCCAAGCCAAGTCCCCTGCAGTAGAATAAGGATGTCTTGCGTTGACCTAAAAATAAATCTGGGGCAATAAACAGGCTATATTTTAGTTAGTTGAGTTGGAGGAAAACAAAATAAGGAGAAGCAAGAACCAGGTTGGCTTACCTCCACGATGAGGACGTTCTATGGGAGATGTGGGAGATGAAGGGGGAAAACAAAGTTAACACACTACTGTAAACAACTTGACAAAGATAACAAGTTTAACTTGGAGGCAAACTTCTATTTCCTTTCTTCTTTTGTTTTACTTGTCGAAAGCCGAACAAACAGAGTTCAAATGATTCTAAAAAAAGGGGAGTTGCAGACTTGGGGATGAGATCATGTACTGTAATCATATTGTAATGCTCAGAATTGTACAAGCTGAGTTACTTAAGAAAGGATTATGACATCATTATACTTAAATTACTATACTTTTAAAGGTTAATACATGTGTTGTCGAGTAGGCCTATCCTACATTCCATGTATGATATAAATGATTGTGAGTATGTAACATGGTCATTTTGGTTCATACAATATGAAAAAAACATTTTTTGTTAGGCAAAAGCCCTTTGGTTCACTACAAGGATATATTCATCATGAATATACAGATATCCCCAACGACACATCACGGGTGTGTGACAAAACTCATGTCCAATCATTGATTCCTTCTCAGACATTGTACAGCGCCCATGAAAAGTTCTTCCTAGTAAAAATACAACTCACTAGGCAGTTAGTCAGACTCCATAAATCAATCATGCTTGAGGCGTCGAGCCACACCCTGTGTGTATCCTGTATATTGGTGTGTCCCAATGGGGAATTGGGAATTAAGTGACTGGGCAAACACAATCATTTTTCTTATTTGGGAAATAGTTGGGAAATTTGTCAGCGATCCGAACCTGCCCTAGGGACCTTTACTGTGTCACGTATGGTGGTGGAAAAATGTGTTCATATACACAAAGAAGAACTGTAATGATTCACAGAGAGGCAACATAGTCAGATAGTATAACAGTCATGTGATACATTCTTTGGTTTTCATTCATCATCACTATCGGCGATGCTGTGTCATTAAATGTGTGTACGTGCGTGCGGTTGTGTGGACAAAGTCAGTACAGGGAGGACTATAGGACGCAATCGCTGGCGTTTTAGGACTGTGGGGTTGAAGGTAAACTATGGCTGATGGCGCCCCCTTGAGGTTGTTTCAAGCATTGTAAAAAAAAAAAAAACTAAAATGATTAGTTGTAATAACTCATTCCTTATTTTGTTATTGATTACCTTTCCATTCAAAAAAGATAAGTCCTCTGCACCAACAATTTGTAAATCCTCTGTTGAATGGTCATTCTACAACACAGAGCAGAAAGCCACATCGGGATTAACAGTTTCAATATTGAATTGTTGAAATAAATATTCTTAATAAAATGCGCTTTTGAATTATATGCATTTCCCACATTTCTTAGATATTTGTAAACATTAAATTCGATAAATTATGGTGTTGTTTTTTTAAAATCACATTGTTCATATTTTAATTGCATCTCCCCATGCATTTGTGCAAACCTAATCTGTAGCCTTGGCAATCATGGTTTACAACAATGTAACTCATAAGTGATTCGATCTATAACACAATAACCAAACAATACAGACGACTAGCCTACATATGTGCACTTGCACTAGTCGCACCAGGTAGCTCTTGAGGCGGATGAAGTGGACCCTCATGGGGATGGTTCGGTTGGAGTTGCGACTCAGAGCTTTGAGCCCTTCCACCAGGTCGGCGGAGAACTGGTAGCCCCCCTTCAGTACACACAACACCACCAAGTCGTGGTTTCCAAGATCATCCATGATGTTGCGGGCAAGCCGCTCGGTCCTTCAATAAAACATCAAACATAGATATAAGATCAGCTGGACGTCTCATAAGAGGACATAACAGAACATCAACCTGAGTCTGAGTATCGCCGTCTACTACCTGTCCATGATCACCCCATGAGGAATGTAGACACAGTCGATATCCCCCGAGTAGTGAGTAGGAGAACTAAAGAGGTCCAGGCTGTACCCCGGCCAGTCATCCTCGATCTATCGAGACGGGAGAGTGAACAAATAACCTTCAAGTTCGCATAATAATGAGAAAAAAGTTATCAAAGTTACATTCATTCACACAATCACTATTCACAAAGTCGACAAGTGCATGGAATAGTTATGGCTGTATAGGCCTACACTTTCACCCGTTCGCCAGATAAAGTCTGCGCAGCCATCAATGCGTTACGTTTGGTCAGAGTTTGTCCACCAATCATTTATTTTTATTGAATTAGGCCTACCACAATGCCACAGGCCCCTGCAGTTTTGCCGACGACATCTGCCATGTTGCTTTTCTTCAAAGTACCAGGATTCTGCTTCTGAGTTTCTCCACTTTTGAAAAAAAGAAAACACCATCGTGTGTGACGTCATCAATGAAAGAGGAGGAGTATCGACATGAATGATCATCACATTTGTGCTTTATCGCGATGCACGGCGATAGACATGTGCAATGTGCAATATTCAACGTAGCTCATCAGTGGCTCTATTAAAAAAAATCGTACTTTTACACATTCAGTAACAATAGCAGTCTGTGTGCGTGTAGGCCTGTGTGTAAACGCACCTGCTCACATATTGTTTACTTTATAATGCAATCGTTGACTTTAAGACGCACATATACGCTTAACGGTGTATTAGACCAGTTACACCTGTTTAAGAAGATATACATTTACGCAGGGTAGTAATCCTGCATAAAATGTGGTAACATTGCCCCCTTGCGGTACAATTGAGAACCTGTTTGGAGAAACAATCAGCCCTTGTTGAAGTTCTATGGACGTGCGTGGCCTTTCATACCATTCATAAAGGGGTTCTCAAACAGTAACTTTGTTTTGATTTCAAAACATGTTATGCATTTATATTTTGTAAATAATAACAACAGGACTGTAAAATTGTAGCTGCAGTTCGACTCCAAAAGCTTTTAGGCTGTTTTGTAATCTATGTCTTTGAGTCGAGACAACGTGAGTCTGGTTTTTCAGTTCTGTTATGATGCGCGTTTCGAGATAGAGGGTCTCGTCAATGTAAGGATGGGATGGATGCAGGACTTGTGAAATTGTTTGGAAGCAAGCCCTGTATGTGAGAACAAGCGTCTATGTGTCCTCCCTTGCGGCATGCAGGAGAGCAATCTGCGTTTGACGTTTCACACTCGCCTCACAGTCAGGGCTTGTGACCATCGGTGTCTTTGCTACCCGGTCACGGTGCTTCCCTCAGCTCGACCTATATACGGCAATATGAATATTTCATTGTTATACAAACAATTATCTCAGATGTGTCACTGTCTTGCCAGATAACATCAGTGGGTGTCTCTTAAAAAAGTATCTGTCCCTGAAACATGGCCTGAATTGGTAAGATATTTATTTATTAGTGTTTTAAAGTATGTACATTTGTAATGTGTGAGATACAACAATACCTTTAAGTTATATTGTCATTGTTTATTTATTAAACAAATATAGAACAGTGCTTGCCTAAATGTATGATGAAAAGCCTGTAAAATTGTATTTCTGAGTGTGTGCGTGTTTTTTTGTGTGTGTGTGTGTGTGTGTGTGTGTGTGTGAGAGAGAGTTTGTGTGTGTGTGTGTGTGTGTGTGTGTGTGTGTGTGTGTGTGTGTGTGTGTGTGTGCGTGCTTGTGCGTGTGTGTGTGTGTGTGTGTGTGTGTGTGTGTGTGTGTGTGTGTGTGTGTGTGCGTGCATGTGTGTCTACGTGCATGTGTGTGTGTGTGTGTGTGTGTGTGTGTATGTGTGTGTGTAATCGAGTGAGCGTACACTTGAGATAATAACCTATATCATCAGGTACCAAAATATATGAGATAATACATCAGCTCGGTGCCTTTATTGAAGACAGGGAGACGATGTACCATTAGAAGTGAGCCCTCAGCAGGGCCTGACCCGGCCTCACTCTATTCCCCACGCTCTGTGTGGACTTCCTGCTCCGTAACCACTGACGCCGGCACGTCAAATTAGGTAGATGGAATGAAAATGCCTATTTTTTGGTGATTCGTAAAACGTAAGAATAACCGCTGATGAATATTCTCGCTGTACAAGATAGCATTTTAATTGGTCGAAAACAAATAAGAACATTATTCAAGCACAATGCTGCACGTTGAGCAAGTTTCATGTGGAGAGCAACACAAAATGGAATTGGAGGCGTTTAGCTTTTAGGACACAAAATAGAAACCCACAAAACATGTTTTATACAAACAAGACGTGGGTCCGGTGAAACACAGTCTGACATGTTGAGCTGTCTCCTCTTGTCATATTGATGACCATATATTCGAAAATCTGAATGAGCGAAATTTAAGCATGGTAGCATTTGTCAAGGTTCGTCCAGAGTCCTTAAAAGAACAATATATATTTGTGGCAACATCCGCTCAGCATGGCTCCGTCTCTTCATCAGAATGGGCATGTAATGGTATCATTCAGTATTTGTTTTACAGTGTAGATTCAGACCATTTGTTTCCTGTACAGCACAAGTATTGCCTAATGTACAACATACATGTTAAGGTGAAGTGGAATTGGTCCGATTTAATTTGAGGCTATTTGAATGTAATACAACAACAAAAATAACAAAGAATATAACATACTACAAAATAGGAAGGGGAAAAAAAGAGTAAATCTTTGTATTTTTCCACTTATTTATCGATTTGATGTGTTTAACGTTTCTGTGCATGTATATTTCTCATGGCCTGTTCAAAGCACACGGTATTGCACTGGTGCCAAGAGAAATACATATATTAGTAAAGAAGTTACATTAGAATGTAGTTTAAATTGAAAAATGATAATTTGGCTGTTCTGAAAAATAAAATCTAGTATCACAATTACTGTGTTTAATTTGAGCACATTGAAGAGATAACCTTTGAAGCAGGTTATTTAATTGCTCCAATGCCCTACTTTGGCAACAAAGCCATTGCTTTAGGGAAACCACCTGACTGTGCATTAACGCTCCGCTGAATGAATGATCAGGCCAATCCAGCTCCTCTGAGTTCATGACAAGTATTTATTTTTCTTATTGTTTACAGATAACATACGTCACAGGGTTACCTTAGAGGTAATATCTCCCGACAGCAATCGGATCGGACTGGTCGGAGACAGATGGGAAGATGAGCATTATCAAGAACACATTGTAAACAACTAATCAATATTTAAGTCTAAATGGCGTACCATAGAATAGGTGAGAGACAACAAAATGTACGTAAGAAGATGTGCCTCTTGCTTGCAAAGACAAAAAGTCATTTTTTTTACAAAACAAATAATGGGTCACTGACATTTTTTAGTACTTTTTTTTGTGGCTGAGAGGTAGAATGATGTAGTTTCAGTCAAAACCAAATGGGTTGATTAATTAATGGTATCACGTCATTTCATCGTCATGAGTGAAAACATCACATGTGAATAAGTAAACCCAGCCCTCTGAATATAATGTGTAATCTGTACAAACAACTCCATTCAATACCCAACCGTTTTCATTTTCATCGTGATATTCTTTTAGTTTTGTGTCGAGTTCCCGAATGTCCAACATCATAGCAGAAGAAAGTTTGTTTTTTTAATTCCTTTCCAGAGATAGGATTTCCCGCTCTTCCCAAAAACCTTGGACCGGTGAATTCCTTTATCTTTAATACTGTGAAGAGCAAGGCCAGTTCGTTTTTTGTAGGTGTGGAGATTGAACTATTCAGTTGGAGGTGTCCGAATGAACGCTTCCGGGGCCTTCTGTGGGTGATGTCACTGACGAGGGGGTGGGCGCATCTTGCCAGCCACCATTCGCCTGTGAAGATAACACATGACGACAATAAGTACAGCAATGGCAGGAATGTGACCAACAACCCTGCTAAAAAAACACGTGTGCATTTCTACTGTTAACCACTGCTACTGTGTAATGATTCTGAGATCTTATAATATGTTTTATCATTTATTAAATATATATACATACCCTAACACTTTAAAAGTAAGTGAAAAAAAAAGTGATTTAAGTTTGAATAATTTTCAATTAAAGCCATGAGCATGAAATAAAAAACACGCTCCAATGTCGCTTTTTCTGGTCTAGCAGATGCCATAAAACAAAAAATAAATAAAAAATATATAAATATATATATAAATAAACCCTGTTGCACTTCGACTTGCATAGTGCTGTCGGTTCTTCATATAAAAATAAGGATCTGGCTCCCTCTTTGTCCACCTAGCATCAAAAGTGACATCCATAATTTCAGCTAAACAGACGTAGTGCTACACAGACCTTTTATATACCCCTCAGCGTGCCCTACTGATGATAAAAGAATCAATTATAGCAAATTATTACACCGGCTTTTGGGCAAAAAGAAAATACATCTTTGTAAAATAGAAACCGTCTCTAATCACGGGAGAAGGTCGACCGAGGACCATTAGGGACATTAATAGCAATTTCCATGCCATTAGTGAATGCCTCAAACGGCCATTGGCAGCCTCTCATTTTCAAAGCCTGTTATTTCACATAAAGACTATCTGTCATCCTATTCACAACCGGCGAGAGGAGAAAAAGAAAAGAGACAGAGGAAAAAAAGAGAAACATTTCAAATCTTCAGCGCTGGCAACACCCACCAGCAATTTAAGGGGGTGTAATTTCTGTTCTAGCTCGAGAGGGAGGGGGGGACCCCCCCCTCGCCTGACTCACAGGATATTGTTTGGGTAAATAACAAAGCCCTCTGCACTGCATCCACTAGTCTGAGACGCCAACAATTCTAAATCGTTAGTCTCTCCACACACACGGCTCACCCACTATAGTCACTTTTAAAATGTTGTCGTTTTAAGCATATTTGTTACGATTACGATCAAGTCAAAGTCGTCCTCTTAATTTTCTATTATGAAGATTAATATTGTATGTCCCCTATCCAAGAATATTCTCAATATATAAGTCCTGGTAATACAATCTATCTTTTTCTTTATTTTTTTTTATAAACATTTTCTAAATAGATAAAATGATTGGAATGGTATACATTTGCACCTGCACCTATCAATGACTCAATGACTGAATCAGAATTTGAGATAAAATACAGAAATGTATTTCCATATTTTCAATGCAGCCTGTTTAGTTTCATGACATTATTGACCTGACCGCACAGAAAGGCCACGTCGTCAGACTGCGAATCTGCCAATGATGTTATTTTAGCATCGAGAGGGAGGGAGGCAGGGAGGGAGGGAGGGAGGGAGGGAGGAGGGATCGGGGCTGGGGCCAGGCACTGGGGCTGGGGAGGGGGAGGGGGAGGAGGAGGGGGGTGTTACAGGCCTGGCTGTCAGTGTCACTGCGAGTGTGGACGGCTGATCTGACCAATGAGCTTGGACTGCTAGCCCAAAGCCCCGCTCCTTCTGTGTCTGTATCTGTCGTATTGATTCCGCTCCGTTCCCGTGCTGCCTGTCGCTGTGCATCTACATGCTAACACGCACCGCCCGGAGTAAAGCCTGTCTCTCGTCGTGGCGCACTGACTAACGACAAACAACACCGCAAAAAACTCAAACTCAAACTAAAAAACGAAAAAAACAGGCGGACTAGGTATGCTTACCATACACAGCCTGTGTGGGGTCAAACTCATTTAGAAAATCAAACTGAAAAAAAAAAAAAATACCGGCGACTTTTCTTCTCTCTTCAAGAGTCCACGGTATGTTTTGAACGGACAGGAGGCGGACCTCTCAGGTAGGAGGCTGACACCTGCGTCCTTGCACTCGCGGACTGCAGGTGCCATGCTAACGCTAATGCCCTGCGACAGACTCGGAGCGCGTCCAGCCCCTCAGCATGGCCGCCGCCTCATTGCCTGCCACCCAGGGCATGACTGGGGGGGGAGGTGGTTAGGGGGAGGGAGGGTGGGGAGGGGAGTAAATGCTTGGACATCAGCCCAAGCCCCCCCCCCCCCCACCCCCTTCCATAAAAGTCTGCTAAGTGCCATCACCCCGCCCGCCAGCTAGCCAGCCCCCTGCCCTCTACGCACACACACACACACACACACAAACACACACAAACACACACACACACACACACACACACACACTGAGAAATAATTGCTAAAGACGAAGGGGGACGCTGGGGGGAGGGGGGGGGGGGGTGTGAGGTGGGGGAGGGAAGGGAGAGAAGGCCGGGACAAGGTGGGAAAGGGGGGAGCGATTGTTTACAGGTTTCTTACGTTGATGCCCTGTGGACTGTACATCTGGCTGGCTGCCAGACTGTCACTGTATCCTCCGGTCTGGCTGATAACATGGCGAAGAGTATCCACCTGGAACGGGGGGGGGGGGGGGGGGAAGGGGAGCACAGGGACAAAGAGGAGAGCCCGGTCAGAACAATGGGGGCTGGGGGGACGAGGCCCGTCGTGCATCACGGAAAGGTCAGAGTGATAGTAAAAGGGTATCGTAAACAGAAGGCGAAAAACAGAGAGGAAGGTTACAAACGGAATGGAATTGGCTACTATTTCAACCCCTGATAACAAACATCGGAAAGGACAAAGAGGCATCCGTTTTTTGCGAATGATTACAGTTTTTTTTTCCGGTTAGGACGCACCGCAGCACTATCGGAACACCTTTATACTTGAACTTTAATTTCTACGATTCGTTTTTTTGGGTGCCAAAAAAACATAATTCATGTCCTTCGTGGATAGCTTTATATGCAGGCTTTTTATGTTCCAAAAAGGTAATGATGTAGGGACGGCAGTGGACCGATATTGCAAATTCCATTGAGTTACTTTTCATGAAATGGTGAAACCATCAGAGCATGTTGAGATGGAAATCACTTTAGCAAACGACCTTAAAGCGACAGAAACACGAGTTTCAAACCAAGACTGACTTCTCCTTTATGGAGAGAGCATGCCCGGCTGTCATGCATATTCATGAATGACCTCAAGCCTCTTCAAAGAGCCCATTTGTAAATGAGGATAGAGGGACCGAGATAAAAACAAAACAATGGTGAAAGTGTTACCCCCAAATTACCGTAATCAGCCCGGGGGGAGGGGGGGGGGGGGGGGTGTTGGGGGGCGGTGGAGAGGGGGTGTGGAGGGCTGCTGGCACTAATAACAACTGAGAGTTGTAACAACCTAAAGAACTCTTTCTGTGGGTGGCTCGTCAACGTCTACTGGGGCAAGGTCAGGGGCCGCCGCCGCCGCCCCGCGGCTACAGGAGCACTTGTCAGGTCTCCCTGATGGGTGTTGCATCGTTTCCAAAACTGTCTGCGCTCGTCTCCTCATTTGGCGTTGGTGACAACGGCCCCCCGCATTAACGCCGACCCCCCGCGGGCTGCGTCTGACCTCTGGCACTCTGGCCAAGGTCAAGAGCCGCCGTCGCCGTAGCGATGGGCCATCTACTGGGTCAGTGTGTGTGTGTTGTGTCATTGGGACTGCCTGTCATTGTTCACTGTTGGATCTGTGTGGGGTGGGGGTGGGGGTGGGGGTGGTGGGGGGGGGGGGGGGGGGGGGGGGGGGGGCACAGGTCGGCCATTTTGGGGGTGGGATCAGACCAGGAGCGGGCCGTAGCAGAGGTGCCTACCTGGGATTGTATGTTGGCCCCCACCTGCCCCCCTTGGTAAGAGTCCCCATTGAGGGCCTGCACACTCATGAACAAGTCTCCGGAGTTTGACATGTTAAAAGAGCCGGCAGAACCTGAGAATAGGTATAGAGAGCAAGGAGAGGGGGGGGAGAGAGAGAGAGAGAGCGCGAGAGAGAGAGAGAGAGAGAGAGAGAGAGAGAGAGAGAGAGAGACACACACATACACAGAGGAAGAGACACAGACACAGACAGTAGAAAAACAGTAGGAAGGAAAAGGAAAGAGGGAAGGAAATAAGGAGTTAAAATTACCATGCAAAAGTGCTTTAAGTTGGTTAGTGAGGGAAGGCATTAGACAATAGGTGTGGAGAGCATAACAAGAAAAAACATTACAAGGAACCGT
>NC_140286.1:11737816-11740157 GCF_964030765.1 Micromesistius poutassou
ATATCGTTTCATCTAAATAATGAACACAGCTTTCTTCTTCTACCTGAGTTTATTTTTCCTATGGAGCCCTCACGCCTTGGGTGTTTACGTTCTACTCTCAGACACCGTGTCATTATGTCAGAAGAGAAAAAAGACAAAATAGGAGCACAAGCAAGATATAATCAGTCAGAAATAAAAAAACATTGTAATAAGGGGGTCTCGCTTTGAGGATCAGAACATTCAATTCGTCTCACTTATTTCATTCCAAACTACGAGACCAAAATTATCTGACTCTTCCTCACTCGAATGATCACGGGCTAAAATATGATTGCAGTTATTAACTACTTGGGGAAAATTGCAGAGAAAAGGTTTGCTGCGTTTTCAAATATAGAGACACAATTTAGATATTTTTCCTCCATTGTTTATTAGTGATGCACCAATATTAATAATGCACTGGCATCAGATGGAGGTGCGATAACGGCCAGTATCCATGTTTAATAAGACGCCAAGATGCTTATCAAACACGGCGTATATTAAAGGAAAGCAACCGATTCTTCCCTGTCCCCTTTGATACAAAGACCCATGTTTGATATCTGTAATGGAACCTCATTTTTCATTCGGTATGACACGATGTCTAGATATCAGACATATTTAGATGTCTGATATCTATTATTGCTTGCATTCTCTACTGTTCAGTCAGAGCAGCGGTTCAATAATAATTTCCTCAAATAATTTTCAAAAACCCGAAACAAACACTGAAACTATTTCCAACTCTCTCAAACCCTCTGGCCCCCCTCTGACAGTCTCCAGCTATTTAAAGCTGCCATAAATCTCTTGTATGGCACTAAGTGCCAGCCATTATCTCATCCTACAACCCAAAAATCAAGACTTCTCCCCTAATGTGGCACTTAAGAGTTGCATTTAGCTGCAGCAAAAGCACAGCCTTTCAGGTCCTCGTGGCGCAGTTGTTCGGGACAACCGGGGACAACACACACGGCCACTATAGGGTACTTTCACACCGTCCGCCCCTCCTGGGGAGGCAGCAGCGCAGTTTGAACCTGCAGTCTGCCCTCCTCACACCCCTGCAGGCTCTGTGCCTTTTTATACACTGAAGGGTTGGTCCGTAACAAGGACACACACACACACGCACACGCACGCACACGCACACACACCCACATGCATGCACACACGAATACACTCACACAAGCAAATATGTATCTATGGCGTATAAGACAAATATAAGTTGCATGACAAACAGGACACAAAAGCACACCCATCCAACAAACTCACACGCCCATGCAACCGTACTTATGTCCACACACACACACACACACACACACACACACACACAAGCACACACACACACACACACACACACACACACACCCACATACACACACACACACACACACACACACACACACACACACACACATAAAGTAAATACGGTGTAAAACCAAATGCACACACAAAAGACAACATCAATAGAGGTTCCCTGCTCACCACCAATAACCTCATTCTACGGGTCCTTCAGCTCGATCGAGCTAACATTTCACACATGATCCGTGGCCGTGAACCCAATGCCGCTCGCGTCGTCACATTGACCAGCACCTGAAATGTCTTTGTGCTGCTAACTGCCCTACCCCCGTCTGCCACCAGAAGGCTCCCTAGGTATAGCAGCAGAGCCTGCCGTCGCTCACACCTTCTCCACACAACCAGGTGCAGCTCTCCCTTATTCCCGCCATATTCACGGACGGACACGACAACACGACCACACAACGCCGACCGTACCGGAAGACGCATCACACCACCAGACGGGGGAAAATGTTTTGTTTATTATTCACGGCAAGTCGGCGGTGGGGGGGGAGACGGACATTGGGCGCCAGCAAGCACACACGTGTGTGCGTGTGTGTGTGTGCGCGTGTGTGTGCGTGTGTGTGAGCCGTGCGGCCGTGTGTGCAGCGGAGCGTATTAGCCCACGGGGAATCGTAATAGGGACAGGTCTTTTGTAATGAGAATATAAGGTGAACGAGGACTGTGACCTTTCTCCCAAGCGGGGGGCTCCACAGGATTCCCCCCCCAGGGGGCTTTGGGTGAGCCGTCTCCACCTCCATGATTCTTCCCTCCTATTTGCTCCTCTCTTTCACCCCCCCCCCCCCCCCCTCCCGCACCTTGTTTTTTCCCCCTCCTCCACCACATTCTTCCCGGTTTTGTTCCCTGTTCCTTTCCTTTCTTTCTTCCTCCTCCTCCTCCTCCTTCCCTTTTATTCTCCGCTGTTATTCTCCGCCGCTCGCATCATGGCCGCCCGTCAGCCCGCGAGCACGTGACGACGCGCGGCTCAGGAGGCAAATGTCAATGGCTA
>NC_140286.1:11740357-11757857 GCF_964030765.1 Micromesistius poutassou
CTCCCTGATCCGCCTCACCTTCTGCACCGGCGCATCCCGTCCCTCGGGGGGCGCTGTGCACCAACAACAGACAACTCTCCTGAAGAACAACACGGAGAATTAGGGCGCACTCACACTAGGCAAAGTTGCCCTGTACCGCACTCAAATACGATTGCCTGCCCCCGCCGGCCTGTGCTCCCACTAGGCAATCTCAACTGGGCCTGAATACGGTTGCCTCTTGTTCATATAGGTTGCGTATCCGTGCGTGTGCACGTGTCGGCTCATTAGCATGTACCGTGTACCGTGGCCTGAGCACACCTCTCCGAAGTGTACTGAGGCCACGGAATTTTACTGTAGGCCTACTTGAGGACGGATGGCGTGCTCACACTAGCCAAACGATCTAGACTTTAGGATGCAAACGTACACGGTACAGATGGCTTAGTGTGAGTGCGCCCTTACTCGTGTTGAGATTGTACAGTAGCTGTGGAGTGTGTGTCTGTGTGCGTGCATACGAATGGATCAGAGAGAACCACTACCAGATGGGATTTTTTTTTCCTCCGAATTTTTTTTTCTTCTTCTTCCAAGAATCAGCAGAACGTACGTGCCAGAATCTGTAAACATATAAAACATAACGGGAATAAAATCCTTGAACACAATCATACACTAGTAGAATAGAATAGAACGCCTTTATTGTGAGTGCATCTTACAATACAGCAAAGTAATGTGATGCACATGCACAGACATGGATACAACACTATGCTATTTAACTTGAACAAATGAGGCATGATCTCTCAGCCACCATCTTATCAACATTCAACGCTCTGCGGTTGATTCAGGGTCACACCTGGCAGAGTTCTTGCTCGGCAGCGTGAATCCAGGTCATGGGGTTTCCGCAGGGCAAACGCTTCACCAGGTGTGTGGCTGTGCTCTCAGACAGGGTCAGCTGCCTTGGTGCCGACCCGGGAGCAGATACTCCTCTAGGCCAGGGCTCGCCTCAGAGCTATGGAGGCGCCGTCCTCCATAGCGTGAGCAGCGGCAGGCTCAGGAAGTGGTCCAGCTCCTGTCAGAGCCCCAGGTGGTGCAGCGCAGCCTCCTGTCCCTGAACCCTCAAGAGGAAGAGTGTTTGTTAAGGCCGCCCTGCTACTGGCATCAGCGGACCAGCCCGCAGACAGGTGGTCAACAACGCAACGCTGGGGGACGGGCCGCAGACGGAGGCCCTGCTGGTGGTGGTGGTGGTGGTCATAAAGGACGGCAAATGAGATATAGGCGTATTGACGCAGGAGTAAGGGGCTGTGTTGGAGGGGAGGAGTTCTAGAGCTGTAGGTCCGGGCCACCACAGCTCCTCCCTCCGTCCCTTCGGGGCGGGGACTCCAGATGCTGGGATCTGGAGGAGGACAGGTCTTCGTATTCTTTGGCGATGTTGGAGCCCGTGACGGTTAATCGCCTTTTTGCAGACCCAGAGGAATCGAGGCAGCCGATAGGAGTACAGGCTGTTCAGAGCGTTGTGTGTCATGTGATTCAGGAGGGGGGCTCCCTCGTCCCGTCCTCTGGCTGGATTCTGGCGACTTCCCACAACATCGCTGCACAGCGACGCCGTACACACAGAGAACCGGTGTTGGTGCTTGGTGTGCCGGGAAAACAACAGACATTGAAAGTGCATTGAGGGCCGCCCTGGTGGTTCACCGGGTAGAGAGCGTACCATTAAGGCCCAGTCGTTACCGCAGAGGCCAGGGTTCAATTCCTGCTCGCGGTCCTTTGCTGCATGTCCTCCCCTCTTTCTCTCCTCTCTTACTCTACAATAAAAAGGATAAAATCCTTCAAAAATAAATCTTTCCAACAAAGGTAAGTGCATTGAAAGACTTTTACCAGGGGCAGGGCGACAGGAGGCCATGATGCTGGAGCCTTCCGTGAGGTGGAAGGCCTTGATAAAGGCCGTAGAGGGCCTGGTAGCAAGCCCTCTGGCCTGGGTTCCTCCGCAGGTCCATGTGGAGCAAGTGGTCTACTCTCACGCAGAAGGTCACCAGGTCTCCTCCTAAATATCCCAATGTATACGGACACACAAACGCACACACGCACGCAGGCATGGACAGGGGGATGGACTTCAGACACAATTGTTCTACAACTTGAACGTGAGCTGGTTGAGGAGATCTGAGTGCATAAAACCACAGACCTCGAGTGGCTTTGAGGAAGGAGCAGAGGCACAGAACCCAGACACCGCTTCAGCAGCCTGCGGTCAGCCAGGCTGTTCTTCTCCCTCCCTAACCAACAGGATACTACTGAATAAACCTGGTAGGATGTGACAATAGCACTCTGGTCCATCACATGTTTAGAATCAAGAAGTTGGCCACAAGTTTACCTTTCCCGCAGTGATCTCTGGGCACAAAAACCACCTGTTCTCAGACTGGATGTAAAGGGGCGTCTGTCCAAAAACCTTGGAGAAATGATGGAGAAAAGAGGAAAGCTTACTTTAGATGTCCCACTCATCAAGCCAGGGAACCTCACTACAGATGCTGACTGATTGTAGGACTGACAGGTTAATTCATTAATGTGAAGAAAACCACACACACACACACACACACACACACACACACACACACACACACACACACACACACACACACACACACACACACACACACAAACATTTTACTTTTATACTTTTCAGGGTGGAAAAAATGTCCTCTAACTAAATATGAAAACGGTAGGTGCAAATGCCCTCCTACTGGGGGTAAAAACTCTCCTCCAACTATGGATGGTCAAACGGTAATCTATAAAAGGAACAGCCACACTGAGTGGGATTTCTTGACTGTGTAGTTTCATCAAAGCATATTAAGCAACTGACGACATTCATAGCAAGACCTCCTTTAGTTACAAATATCGTTGTGATGTTTTAAACCGAAACATTCGTTTTAAATCCTTCAGTTAGAACAACAGGCCAACGTTCTTGTCTGTGCACTTTTTGTGCAGGCAAGCGTTTGGCTTCTCTCTTTTAGGAATTAACATTTAACTAACCTTTTTTAAATTAACCTTTTTTTCCAAGGGTAAGAAGATGTTGCCAATATACCTTGGCAGGGAATCTTTGATCTATACATATGGATGATTTCAATATGTCTTTGTGTGTGCACCATTAGCGCATTTCACCCAATCGGTACTCTCGGTATCTGCACTTTTTTTTGTTTATGTAACCTCCAATAAACTAGCTGTACTTCCCTAGTTCAACCGCGTGGGGGCGTTTGGGGACGTAAATTACCACTGTTTGGTGTGGATGATAAACAAGGAAAGAGACAGGCAGACATGTGTTTTTTTTTCTCGTAGTCATCACGTTTTAGGTACAAGCGTGATGAAACCCAAATAAGCAATGTTTCATCTGCCAATCAGACAAACAAAGTTGTTTTCCTCTTTTTGTGTGAAATTGAGGGCAAATGCTGCAGATTTCAGCACATTTTGGGCATGTGCTGCACAAGAAACTCTCCTCCAAGTTGAGGGCGTTGCGCTTCGCTCCTGACCAATGAGGGCCACTCGTCACCGCGGAGCAAACATGTCGAGATTTCTCTGACCAATCAGAAATACGGACGTCCCTATCCATCTTGTTATAAATTAGACTGGATCTGGGATTTTGTGGTACCAGAGAATGAGACAACAACTATTAAGAGTTTCAAGAACAACTCCTTGGACCTTTCTGTCCTTTTTTTTCTTCCAACATATTATTTTTAAAGGTAATTGTTTTCTCTTTTATTGTTTCGGAGTTTGGGTGATTGTCAGATTCATATTTAAAGACGTTCATCTCGTATCGTTGATTGTTTTTTGCTGCCATATATAATTGCATAGGAACTGTGTGTGTGTGTGTGTGTGTGTGTGTGTGTGTTGTGGGGGGGGGGGGGGGGGGGGGATTATGTAATGGTGCTTCGGTCTGGCATAAGTGTAACCATGACTACAATGCTTGGCTGTGTGTACGGCAGCATGGAGGCACATCGTACTGTGTATATACATCGTTACCTTTCCCTATTACCATGTTTGATGTAGTAAGTTAAGAGCGCAATCTTTCTCCACTGTGGACCGTCGGGAGGGAGAGATTTACGCGATTGAAGGTGTTTAGCCCAATGTGGACGTTCGTATGAACGCTTCCTTTGTTTTGGCTTTGGATCGCAGTGAACATGCTAAAGTGAGGCTGCGAGACCTGCGGTTGCATGCTCTTATCCCTTCTAGAATAGAGAACAATGGTGCGCAACACACGCTGTGTGTTCACAAACATGTGCGCCTTAACGCGCCCGGGAAACCCTCGTCTCACGCCGCCTCTCTCCTCCCGTCTCCAGGTGTGTCATAACAGACGATAAGATGGCTACGTCCGCCAGCGCCAGCTTGAGTAAAGTTGTAAAACAACGGTACATGGAGCTCCCCCAGGGAGACAAGGTCCAGGCCATGTACGTCTGGATCGACGGCACCGGAGAGGGTCTCCGGTGCAAAACCAGAACGCTCGACTCCGAGCCTAAGAGCATCGAAGGTAAAGGCACAAGGGTTACGTAATCTGATGTCATTGTTCCCATCCTCCATGCGTTTTACTATACGTGTTTCCTTCATAGCGCTGAAGACTCAGTCAGTCTTTGTTGGTGGATGTATTGCCTTTATTAATCTGTCATTTCATGTTGGTCGGTAGATCTCCCAGAGTGGAACTTCGATGGCTCGAGCACCTACCAGTCGGAGGGCTCCAACAGCGACATGTATCTCATCCCCGCCGCGATGTTCCGTGACCCGTTCCGTAGAGACCCCAATAAACTAGTGCTGTGCGAGGTGATGAAGTATAACCACAAACCTACAGGTAACATGACCGTGGCTTTGACATTGACATTGTTTATATAAACAATCAAGACGTGTGTGTGTATGCAAATACAAGCGAAAAGGATCTGTTGATAACCGTAAAAATTGTGCTGCACACAGAAACAAACCTGCGACTGACGTGCAACAAGGTGATGGATATGGTGAAGGACCAGCACCCCTGGTTCGGCATGGAGCAGGAGTACACCATCCTGGGCACCGACGGGCATCCCTTTGGCTGGCCATCTAATGGATTCCCTGGACCCCAAGGCAAGGGCCTACTAATGGCGCAACTGTCTTCTGAAAGACGTCCATACAAGCGATTTGGTCCTAACTATAGTCGTGCCTTCACACAGGTCCGTACTACTGTGGCGTGGGGGCAGACAAGGCCTACGGCAGAGACATTGTGGAGGCTCATTACAAAGCCTGCCTGTACGCCGGGGTGGATATCTGCGGAACCAATGCCGAAGTGATGCCTGCACAGGTAACCCCAACGTCTGGTGCAGTGACCGCTGGTTGACTGTTGGGTCGGATGGCTGGGGCAGACGATGTGGACGTGTGGGTGAGAGAGTTGCTTACTGGTTTGCTCTGCGTCTCCAGTGGGAGTTCCAGGTGGGGCCGACGGAGGGGATCAAGATGGGCGACCACCTGTGGGTGGCCCGCTTCATCCTGCACCGCGTGTGCGAGGACTTTGGCGTGGTGGCGTCCTTTGATCCCAAGCCCATCCAGGGCAACTGGAACGGCGCTGGCTGCCACACCAACTTCAGCACCAAGGAGATGAGAGAGGAGGGCGGTCTGAAGTGAGTCCCTTTCCCACCAGGAGTACTGGGGGAAGCTTGCGTTGCTTGTAGCGCCGTTTGACCGCAATGGGCCCCTAACCTAGGCCTGGGCGATATGGCTGAAATACGTATCACAATATAACTTCATCATATTGATCGATAACTATTGATAATTGTAATGACCTAAAAAGACTAGGAATTACCATGCTGGATTTGAGCACTTCTGTTTAACAATTAATACGACCTTCCACTGTTCTTCATTGATAAATACTCCAATGTCAATACAACAATGAAACACACTCGAGTATATGTAAATAAGTATGGAACTGTGTTTGTGTAACAAACCCAGCTGCTAGATCCGGTGGGCCAGTCTCTTATCGATATATATTGAACATGTTTTATATTGATATTGCTCAAAAGTCTATCACGATACGATAATTTATTGATTTCTTGCCCAGGCCTACCCTAACCTGTACTCGCGTGTTCCCCTCAACTCCCCCCCCCCCCCCCCCCCCCAGGGCCATCGAGGAGTCCATCGAGCGTCTGGGGAAGAGGCACCACTACCACATCCGGGCCTACGACCCCAAGGGGGGGCTGGACAACGCCCGGCGCCTCACGGGCCGCCACGAGACCTCCAACATCCACGAGTTCTCGGCGGGCGTGGCCAACCGCGGCGCCAGCATCCGCATCCCGCGCAGCGTGGGCCAGGAGCAGAAGGGCTACTTCGAGGACCGCCGCCCGTCCGCCAACTGCGACCCTTACGCCGTGACGGAGGCGCTGATCCGCACCTGCCTGCTGGCGGAGGAAGGAGAGGAACCCACGGAGTACTAGAGCCACTGACTGACACTCACGCACACCCCCCCCCCCCCCCCCCCCCCCCCCACCCACCCCACACCCCTCCTCTCCTCGTGAAAACCCCACCAGCCACCTCCGTTTTATTTGAGTTTACTTTGTATTCTTTATTTTTTAACGGCTGAAAGGCGAACTAGTACTGTATACTTTTTCTTCCCTTTAAATGATAAAACTGTAACCTGCTAGTTTTTTTTTTTGAATAAGGGTCGACTTGCCACGTGACTAGGGTGGGGGGGGGGTGTCATGGTGGAAGGTGCGGGGCAGGGTACACCTTTCCCCCTCATGTGTAGACGGAGGGGCAGGAAGGATTTCGTAAAGTTTTTTTTTTTAAAACTTGCTTGATGATGTAACGTAGTCTTTTCTAAATGACTAAAGCACATGGACACTGAAGACTAGAGCTGCTATTGGCTGAACAGCATGTGTAATTTCTAAAATGAGTCTTGACTAGTTTAACTGTTATATCGTGACCTGCCTTTTCAACTATCCAATCTTAAATGTTACTAATACTTTTGAGAACTGTTTTTATTTTTTTTTAAATGGCACCATTGGAGGTCTCCAGATTTTTGGACATGCTGGGTTTGTAAGTCGTACGGTACACTTTGTAGATGTTTGTACTCATCAGACCTTTTGTCTTAACATCGTTCCCTTGCCATTTGTAGAGTTTCTGTTCAACTCATGAAGGAGTTTTATCCTTTGTCTACTGCTATATTGTAATTCACCTGATTTGGTAAAAGCGTGATTTTTACTGGACCTGTTTGTTTTCCTTGAAACATTTAAAACTTATTTTATGACATGAATGCTGTGACTTTTCATTTGGCAGCAGACGACTTTATTACATTTCCTCTAGACTCTTGCATCTGCAGCTGACCTGAGGTCTGCAACCAGTTCTCATTATGATGAGTAGGCAAAAACAAATGGGTCAATACTAGATGGCCCAAAATAACACTAGCCTGTGACCAAGGGCATACCTCTACATTCTCACTATGCACAGCAGTCACGCAGGAGAGGAAAAAACACTATTTGGGCTTAAGTGTCGGAAGCCAACTTTATTGAACATGGGTTTTCCCACACCCCCACACTGCTTGCTGAGCAATCTCAAACATTTCAGGAGGTGCTCTCTGCTCCAGACTGAAGGAAAGGGATATTCTCCTATTGTATTTGTTTGAAGGAAAGAAGCTTTTCAAAAGCTGTTTATCAGACTTCATATTTTGTAAATGTCTTCTTATAGGGACATATCTTAAGCTCTTAAATAGAAAGCGGATAAGGTTTTACAGTTTCCCTCAGGCATTTAAGCTGAAGTTACTACCTTGTCATTATATAAAGCTCATTCCGCGAGCACAGAACATCCTACCTCAGCAAAATAAGTATTTATCTTTGGTTTTCCTTCTTGCACTTTAGGGGGAAGGGCATTGGATCTAAAGTTTGCTACGACCTTTTACCTACATCCAAATGTTCTCACAACAGAGACTGACCTTGCTCTGATTGGCTCCATGGGGATCATGACAGCCAATCAGACAGGGGAGAGCAGGTTTAACTCTTTGTTAGGGAAGGGCTTTGCAGAAGCTGTAGTCATACTTTCAACTGAAAAAACAGTGACTCATTGTTTAAAAAAGGTCCAATCGTTTTTTTTTTAAATGGTTTTCACGGAATATCCCAAAGGGAGAAAAAAAGTTGCATGTGTTTGTATTTATTTATTTTACCTTCTGTTTATTCAGGAGGTCTCATTGAGGTTAGGGACTTCTTTGGCAAGCATGACCTGACAAACAGTTTGAGCAAGACAAAATATGCTGTTGTGTTATACTGTCCCCACCGACTTTGAAAACAACACAAAACAGAACCACATCTAAGAACAGTCAACAGAGAAAGATCTGCACCGGAGCACCAGCGGCAATCAACAAGAGGGCTGGACTTCTCTCCAGTTCACCACTACTCAGGAGAGAACACAGGAAGGCCAGCCTGCACTGAACCTGCTATCATTAAGATGACTCCACAGTTCAATGGAATCCGTGGCAGGGTCACAGAGTGTACAAAGCAATCCGTCTTTGATCCGATAGCTTAACGCAGTGTCTTAACTTATTTCTGTGCGCCACAGAGAATCAGAATTAGCAAGCAAGCAGTAGAACATGTTTCTGATTGTTCATCGCATTAGTTATTGTAAAAATCACTAAAATCGAATTACTACTTTTCAGGAATCAATCATGTGTTTTTCATTTGGAAGGGGGTCAAATGTGTTTCTCGCCGATGGTTGACTTGTGCTTTGTTCACTGCATCATCAGGATACATGCATGTGAGCAAATTAATGCTATTTGACATTATATATATATATATGTATATATATATGTTTGTATATGTGTTTGTGTGTGTGTGTGAACTCTGTTTTCTCTCCCTCTCTGGTGCAGATTATCAAGCAGCAGACAGAGCCATCATGCGGAATCCCAATCAGCTTCTTCCAGAAGCCAAAGCGATGGAGGAGAGCGGGGGGGGGGGGGGGGGGGGGGGGACAAAGGACTGGGAGGGATGCTGCTCTGTTGCCATAGCGACCGCCGGAATGTACAGGCTCAACCCAGTTGGCTCCAGCATGAAGCGGGTGCAATGGGAAAAAAAAAACATGGATGTTATGTAACGGGAAAAAATGAAGGAGAAAAATTGGGTCTCATAAATGGAACAGCACAGTGGCCCTTTGGCGAAAGACATCTCTAAGACGCAGGGCAGCCAACCCTGCACCCATACGGGGGTAAATCAATACACAACCCCCACCCCCCCCCCCCCCCACCACCACCACTAGGGTGTTGGCTTTAATCAGCAAGACGACAGACGGGGTGCGCATGAAACACACGTGGACTCGGATCTTTAAGAGTTCTCCCTCCACCACATGTAGGATTCTCCTGCCGCTGGCTTTCGTTGTGTAACGCCAAACCAGTTTGAACCAGTAGTAATTCGATTAGAGGCACTGCAGCATAAAAAGTAAAGAAAAGCCTAGAAGTGACACACATATAGTATACGCATAAGGTCATTCCTGCACACAGAAGGCTTGTAGCCTGCATCTTGGCAGTTAGTCCCAATGCCTTGTTATGATTAATGTTATGATTAATAAAATGTTATGATTAATCAAATTAGGTGAATTTTAGGGCAAGTTATGGAAGTGGACCACACACACACACACG
Source organism: Micromesistius poutassou (assembly GCF_964030765.1). Taxonomy (NCBI): domain Eukaryota; kingdom Metazoa; phylum Chordata; class Actinopteri; order Gadiformes; family Gadidae; genus Micromesistius; species Micromesistius poutassou. The sequence continues at coordinate 11,749,944 of NC_140286.1, forward strand.
TGCATGCCAACGCATGCACACACACACACACACACACACACACACACACACACACACACACACGTTCAAATGCACATGTACAAGGTGCCTACATGTAAGTGAAAGCAGATGGACGGAGATACCGTCTCTCACATTGAGACGCACGTGCAGGGATACATATACCCTTCAGAGAGTGTGACTGGCAGGGCTGCACATTCACCTCTGAGGCATCATGCATTGATGCTCGTGCTACACGCGGCTTTTTAACGAGAAGTCGAAGCTCTATGGACGGTGGGAGGCCGTCTGATTGGCCCAGAGCTAAACCGTCTATGTGTAGTCATGCCTACCTGGCCTGTGATTGGACTCACTGATGTAGTGTGACACAGTGACACAGTTGTTCCCGCGCTGCTGAACTGCAACCTGAGAGGAGCAGAGCATCCTTCTACCGTGGAACGTGACACGCAGCAGGCTGTGGTGCGTGAGCCGCATCGGTATCGAGACGATATTAATATTAATGGTCTTGAATCTATTGTCAGTCGTGTCTGTGCCACAGTATGTTGAGCAGAGCATTACATCAATGACACACCAATATAATGTTTTAATGTGTGGACTGTGTCTTTGGGATATAATGGAAGACAATAGGACATGTTGATGGGATACATGTATAAATATGAATATGATACATGTATAAATATGATGCATGTACACTAGATCATCAAATAGGAAGTAGCTGAACCGAACTGATTCGCTGGTGGGCTGGTAGGAATTGGCCACACTAAGTAATTATGTTTTTTCAAGGAAGGAATCAGCAGTACAGATGAGCATGTGGAATTAAACAGGGTCTGTTTTTCAACCTATTTTCAACTCACAAAAAAGGGCCAATGGGTTGAATGTTTGACGCATTCCCACTTGAGTTTGGTTACGGGAAAGCGTGTGGATGTTATGCACTCAAAGTGCAAACGTCTACCGGCTCAGTTTGCAGGCCCCCGTAAATGAAACCTGGTTGCTTTTCATTGCATTGTAAACAAACAAAAAAAGAACATAAATCTGTTTACCAGAAAGTAGGAAGGGGGTTGACCTGCATCTGTCACCCCTTTCCCCAAAGAACAGCAGGGTTGAGCTGCAGGTCTGTGTGGTGGGGAGGGGGTATGATGTCACATGACCAAAACCCTGAACATCCCCCCAACAGAAGGGTGGTTCACACAGCAGTTAAACCTTGCATGAGCGTGTCTCAAACAACCCACAGGCTCAAGTCATTAACAAGAACAGATCGCTGGATCCATTTATGTAGACCAGCCTTTGTTTTTTCCCTTCATAGCATTTCAAGCAAAGTTGAAGCTAAGTTGCCCTTCCGTGGCAGGAATGTTTCTTAGCCAGAGTGTCTTCCGTTGCCTCTGCCTCTGCGCTGCCTCTGCCTCTGCGCTGCCTCTCTTGAAGAACGGGATCCAAACTCTATTCTATTCAAGAGCTGCAAGTCACTGAAGAGCACTCCTGCTCCGATGGGTGTCCAGCTGAATTGGGGGGTTGTTATTTGTTGCACATACACACACACACACACACACACACACACACACACACACACACACACGCATGCACACACACACACGCACACACGCACACATGCACACACACACACACACACACACACACACACACACACACACATGCACACATGCACACACACACATGCACACACACACACACACACACACACACAAACACAATGTAAGGGGCCTCTCATTTCCACCCCCACTCGGTTACATTTCCCAGCAAGAGGCCACCTCAGTGCATGTCCCTCTGCTATATCTGCTGATATTTCCCTCTGCTGTATTCTACAAGTGTGTATGTGGGTTTGCCTTGTCCCCATGACCTTTACGTACAATCTAATCTGCTGAGGCGCATTTGACCAATGATTTTGAAGGTATGCTCCATGAGCAAAGAGAGCTATCGGCGTGCGCACGGAACAATCTGTCTAAGTTGGACAACAATATGCCGTATTCTTATGTATGTTAAAACACACCACGTAGGGTTAGTAGGATATGGTTTACATTATCGCACAAAGATACAGACAATCAGCTATCTTTATCAGTCCTCGTGATCTTACAGGTAGGGAGAGACCTCAACCTAGAAACCACTGACTGTTTTGTGTGTGCGTTGAATAGACATCTTCCGATTCCCAGGCAACAGAGAGAGAGGGACAGAGAATAATCAGCATTGTGTTTCTTTGTACGTTCAGCATTTCTAGTGGTCACCAGCTAAGACATGAGAAGCCTGTTTGTTATTTTACCTATTGACCTGGGGGGAGCTGTTGTCCATCGACACAACAAAGGGAATGCTTATTTCTCAGCTTTTATTTGTCATGTGACGACAGTCCCCACACCTGTCAATCGCCTCTCTCTAAGCAAAAACATAAGCACACACGTATTAGTACTCCTTGACAAAACCCCATGGGGATTTATGTTTAGAGATAGGCCTACCACAGTTACTAGGGGATACTACAGTACGTGGATAGCCCCTATCTACACCTTCAACGACGACAAAAAAGGTCAAGTGACCAGGTACAGGCTAGAACATTACACAAAAATCTCCTGAGACAACATCTTGATACGCAGGGTTTCTTATCAGCAAACACACTCCTCCACGCCGTCGCCACGTTCCCATGAGCCTATGGCAGCGCGCCAGAGGGTTCAGGTGCTGGCTGACGCGTCAGCAGGACGTCCGGGTGGAGGAGGACACGGGGAGAGGCAGCGACGTGACGTGGCGACTGTGCACTATAGTAGAGATCCAACCTCCCCCTCTGAAGTGCGGAGTCACACAGACCTGCATGACGCAATAGAACGCCCCAGACCGTCTCCAGACACGCTTTACGGGCAGAGGCCAGGAGGGACACTCCTTCGGTAGAGTCCATGGTCTGAGAAGTGACGCCGATGGGACGCGATGCGATAGAGTGACGCTATGGTTGTATGGAAGTCTATCAGCGCTAAAACGTCTCGGAAATTGTCGTGTTAATGCGTCAATTATGGCGCGTTAATGTAATTAATGTAATCAAAATCGACGTGTTAACGCAACCATAAATGACTCGTTAACGTTGCAAAACAAGTCACAGTAAACTACTTGTCTAATAGGGGTGTTGGAAAGAAAGTCTGAGGCCATGCCATTTCACTAAGTTGACGACACTTATATTCAATATATATAACATGATTTCTTGGGGGTACTATAGAAACAGCATTCATCCGTTTTTCTGTGTTTAACTTGAGAGGGGTCATCTGGGGGACTGTTCCCATAACGTGAACAGTAATCTACTGTATGAATGTATAAATAACTATGAACATTATGAATGCATACATATTGTATGCATTCATCATATTTCATATAGGCCTACAGTATGTATGCATAATATTTATCTCATAATTACTCACATCCTAATGTTTTCTTATGTTAAGACATTCACATAAACATGCACACAAAGTGAATATGGAAATGCAGAGTTACAGCTTGAGGTATGAAATGATGTACACACTATAGACAGTAGCACAATGCACCCAATGCGTCTATAGTGTTTATAGCTGATCCATAGTGTGTAGCCTACATCATATTCTACATCTATCATAAAGAATACATTATTATTTTCATCCACAACAGCCGCTCCCTCTTGTCGGAAACTTCCCTTGGGATTAATAAAGTAAAATCCTATATTATCTTATCTTATAGTACATCATATTCTTCTTCTACCATAAATAATATGTGATAGTACCGATGTGTACTGTGTACTTTGTCAGAGTCTAACCTGGAAGTACACATAAAGGACCATAGTCCTGTACCCTAAGTTATAAGGAACAAGACTCATTTATTGTCCTTCCACAACACAGCGATGCACACCGAGGTACTGGCCCATTAGCTACTGATGCCAATTCATTTATTCTAGGCTTTATTTAGACCACATGATATTCAGGCTAACATCAGTACCTCATTGGACCACACATGTGTAGTGCTAACACTGGTTCTGAAAAGCTTCTTCTTCTACACATGGAGTGGTCAATACAACACCATATACAGTTGTATGGGTTTGAGATAAGTCCGTCCGTCCAGGCCAAGACAGGTAGTGTTAAGACAAAGGGAGGGTTGAATCTATTTCCTCATTTTCTTTTGCAAGCTAAAATATATGCTTATGAATAATTTAATTGAATGGCATGACTTCGGAAACGTCGCCCAAGACGGCTGAGGTGAGGGTTCGGAAGGTGACTCACGCCTCCTAATTATTCCAGGTGGGCCAAAAGCCGACGGCTGAATTGAATTGTAATCAAGCCTGGGCGAGGCAAGGTATATATTCCCATAGGGAAGAGACAAAAGGAACTGTTTGGGTGTGCTTCAGTGTGCGGAAGGCCTCCCAATTGTGGTTGCAATCATTAATTTATTTATTTATGGTTTATTTGATAGGTACAGATACAGTGTACATAGACAAACTGAGAACAGCTATCCAATGCAAGTATCATCACCATGTGTTTCTTCTACTCCTGAAACGTCACCCTCCCCTGCTGAAAGTTTAAACTGGCTATCTAAACCACAACGTGCGTAGTGTGTACTTAGTGTGCCAGTCAACAATATGGATATGGAAAGCCATCATAAAGAGTTTGTAGCATGTTTGTAGACGACCACGTCAGTACATTTTTGTCCACATCAGTAATTCATGCATAGCATGCTAAACATTCTCCCTTGCGCTTTTGTTCTTCATCATGATGAAGCTGTCCTCATTCTCATGTATGACTGCCTTCATTCAAGGTCCCTCATTGGTCAACAACATCCAACAACACATTATATTGTCTTACAGTTACATGTCAATTTTGGTTAGGTTAATGTGTCAACATTGGTTATGTTAAAGCAACCAAAATCACAATATTTCTAAGAGGTTTTTGCTTTAATGGCCTTTTATAAAGGTCCTTCATTGGCCACAACCAACAATGCATGATCTTTTGTTACGTCAACTTGTGGTTAGGTTAACGTGTCAATATTGGTAACGTTAATGTGTCAATATTGGTTACGCTAACGTGTCAATTTTAGTTACATAAATGTGACCAATATCGACGTGTTAACACGTTATTTCTACGATGTTTCTATGCTAATGGCCGTCCATAGTGAAGCTGTCGCCCGCCCAACCTTCTGCCCCTCGTGCTGACTGTACATCACATCACTGTACATCACATCACTGTACATCACTATAATAGGGTCGAAAGAAAAATCAATACAGGTCTGAGTTCCTTCTCCAGCACGATGCTTTGCCTTGAGGAATTCTGACTCTGAGCGTTAGCTGGGTTTTGCTTTAACCTTTGCCAACCAATAGCCGAGTTATGAGGTAGTTAGCAACTGCTAATTGTAGTTTTATGCTCATTTTGAGCTGAGGGGATGCTGACCTGCACCAGGCTGGTGTAATGTCCAGCATAGTCTGTGCATGTGTGAATGTGTGCATGCATGTGTGTGTGTGTGTGTGTTTGTGTGTGTGTATGTGTGTGTGTGTGTTTGTACTGTGATACGTGTCAATTCAATTGTCGTGCGCAGTTGCAACATCAGACTCTGTTGCACAGCTGCCACCAGTGTGTCAGAACGAATTATAGACATCTCAAACACACTTCTATGGAAAAAAAAACGTGCAGCAGGTTTTAAAGACCGGTAGGCCTATACGTCACAGTGTTGCTTCTGTAAAAAGAGGTCAACACACTCTGAAATTTCAGATTACAACAGAAATCGAGAGATAAATCTCTCCAAGATTCATCCATCTATCTTAGGATTAAACCAAAGGAATGTGTGTATTCCCCAGCAGCTCACACCCGGCTGAGCCCCTGTACAGATTAACGTTCTGATCATGTATCCGATGTTGCCCCAGCAAGTCCAGCCGCTCGTCTGCTGCAGGGCCCTAATCCACCTAAATCCTTTATTTTCCTTCTGCGGAGTGGTCGGATCTATTCCTCATCCCTCCCATGCACGTCCACGCCAACCCCAGAGCGAACCAGGAACTAGTAGTAGTAGTAGTAGAAGTCATAGAATATAAAACCAAGACAGCCGCCATCTTGGCTGAAGCACTGTCATTAGAGTGAATAAACGTCTCCGTAATCCCCTGGCCAGTAATCAAAACACAATGATGCACTGGAGAGACGAGTGACGCATTTTCCCATACGGCTCTGTGTTCGGAGCCCGTCTGGGGCACTGTTCAAAGTAATAGGATCACTGGTGTGGAGGCCAAAGGTGTTAGCAGGTCATCAAACAGTGGAGCCGCAGCAGGGTATAAACAGGCCTTTGACATTAAAACCCCCATGTGACCCGTGATTGGACCAGATGCGTGTGGCCGCCTTTGTAGCTCAGCACAGAGGAAAACATGTCGCGGCATGTGCACGACCGGTGGGTCGAGAATGGTTTATTTATCTTTTAAGTTGTTTTTTTTTGTTAATTTCACCACAGGAATGTTCTTCCTCGCTGTCCTCGTCCTCTGGTGTGTTTTAATGATTCATGAACAGAACCATGCACGGTAACTGTGGCAGACGTTTTGGGTACGATGCTGTTTGTGCTGTAGGCACGCCATGCTCAGATCTGTGTTTGTTATGGACAGAATGACACATTACGTTTTCAGTAAGGATTCACTGTTCAAATGAAGGTAAAATAACAATGTATCTTCCATCGTGCCGCAGAGAATAGCTGGAACAACAGGGCGACCGTAGGGCGAAACAGCTGAGATTATGTATTCACAAACAAGTCGTAATCACTGCACATTTTCAAGAGCTCAAACAACGACTGAAGGAGATTCGGAGATAGCTCAGCCATTAAAATTCTAAACATTTCGCCAGTTTATTGCTTTATTGGTTTTTCATGATGTAGTCTTAAAGTTTATAGGGAAATTTCACTCAGGGTTTATCTGACAGGTCAAAGGTTGAGCCGGATAGTTGTCAATAGTGACATGTTTAAGGGGAAAGTGTAGGGTCATCGATTCGATTGGGATGTTGGCAGTGAGAGAAAGTACTCAAATCCTATAAAATAAAAGTAACCCTTTCCATAAAACATCTCTCATAATACAGTCATCAGGACGGAAGACCAAAGGTAAAAGTACTAGAGTACCGACCATTCACTAACTCATTTGTGGCACTTTTTTTCCCCTCTTATTTTTACATTAACACATTTATGCTGAAGGAATAACAGTCATGACCAGGTACGCATGATGCCGGGGCTGGGGGAACAACGATTTACCCCTTTGTCTGTTTTTGTGGAACAATGGAACGTCGTGTACACAGCTGAACAAACACACAAGAATGTTTTTTAGTGTGAGCAGACTTTGAGGATATGTAGAAAAAAAGCTGAAGGCCCTTGGTTACATGTTCATATGTTTAGTTTGTTTAAAATTTAATTACCTGATATTGCAACTCTATTCACATTCTTCTCCATACACATGCCATCTTTTAAAAATAAATGGCAGGATTAATTAAATGTGAGTTTTGGAGGACTTTGGGTACACTTAATTTAATTTCAAGAAATTGGGAAGCGATTCAAGTACCGCTATCTATGACATATGGAGTCTGAATCTATTCATTCCTTCTTGGGACAACAAAGTGTTTTGGTTTGGCATTTCAGTGCCATGCCCAGCGGGAATCACTACTGACTGTATCAAATAGAACCAAAATACTATTGGCTGCCTGCTTTATAAGAACCATATGTCTGTACTTTTCCTGGTAGGAAAAAAGATCTTATATATTGTAAGGTTTTGGTTTGGGGCTGCTTCATCCCGTGGGTTGAAAACATTTATGTAACCAAAAGGACCTGGGATGAAAAGCTAGTTTTTCAATGACTCAAATTTGTTTTATAATAATAATTAAAAAAAAATATGTTACACTTATATAGCGCTTTTCTAAATACTGAAGGACGCTTTACAGAGTGAACACAAAATGGAATAATTTA
>NC_140286.1:11762857-11900357 GCF_964030765.1 Micromesistius poutassou
AGAAATACCAGGGTGTTGTCCTACATCCAGTCGCCTTTTCCAGTATGCAAGCCAGCATGCTTTTTGGCAGCTTTTTTCTGCCCCACAATCCTATGCACAGCAGAAGATATGTGGGCGGCACTACAGGTGTGCTAATCAGTGACATCACCTGTAGTATGTCCCAATTCTATGCAAACTGTGTGCAACAGTATTTGTAAGGGTAGCTGCAGTACAAAAAACGCAGCCTTAACTCTGTAATTCAATGTGATAATGTCCATATAATCACATAAATAATTTCTGTGTACACTCAATTGTGTACACTCACTCAATTAGTATTGGCTTTCTAAATGTGACAGCATAGATTCAAAAGGCAGGACGGTTTGGGAAAATTACCCAAATGAATGACACCCAAATGAAACACATACTTATTATACTGGGCATCCACCTGCTGCTCACACACACACACACACACACACACACACACACACACACACACACACACACACACACACACACACACACACACACACACACACACACAAACACACAAACTTCTCTCAATCTCTCTCACTCACACACACACACACACACACACACACACACACACACAGTATATTCAAGAGCTAAGTAAGGATTTGCGTTGGGATTATGTTTTCTAACATACACCATCACTAGCTGTAATCCACTTTAACAGCACGTTATTAGCCCACATCGTACGGCACAACACAGTAATGCAGCATTACTCTAAGCTACAAATACTTTGAGGGAAGCACAAAATTAGCAGGCCTCACTGGGGGACCCGTCGCCCTCGTACCACAGCGTGACGCGGGTACCGCTGATCAAGAGGGGAGAACAACGTATGATTTATAGGTCTGAATGCTGAATCATCGAAATGCTCCACACACGTCTTGCATCTCCTCTGCACCACAAATGCATAAAGAGGAACATTTGTTGAGGAGCGGTTTGTACGTCTTGAGTAAGGCGTCTTCTGTGTCTGGCTGTGTGACAAAATTGCCATTAGTGCCTAGCAACAAAGCCCAGTGCTTTGAAAACAGGGTGGCTAAGTCCAACCTCTTGTTTACACACTCTGTGGCTGTGGCAAAGTCTAACGTGATGGAATCACCTCCAACGTACTGCTTGACAGTTGAAATTTAACAAAGAATTGGCTCTGACCTTTATTTGAAAAAAAAAATTATTAAATACCTAACCGCCTTTTGTGGTTCGTCATCATTTATTTTCATCTTTCAAATGGATATCAAATGATGAAATGAATGATGTCATGGCAAAAGATGACGAGTTAAGGCCATCGCTGTTGTCATTCTAATCCAGTGACTCACCACCTGAAATAAGCCCTGATTTAGCAGAAATAACCTGGGACTCCCCGTACACCTTCAATAATCTGTAACTCCCATCGCATGTCTGTCACCTGTGACTCCCCACCTTGAAACAACACTCTCAAACATGTTGTTGGCCTGGTGGCAAATGGGACACTACGAAAGTTTTGCCTGAGGAGCAAAGCATGCAAAACCATTCAAAAAAAGACGAAACAGCTGGGCACAGCTCCGGACGTGTCGGAAGACCTTTGTTCTCCTTCGGCCCACGTCCCACTCTCGAGACAGTTCATCAGCTGGGGTCTGGAGTGTTTGGAAGGAGGCCGTCACATAAACAACCGGGGGGGGGGAGGCAGTGTTGGGGGCCGGGGGGGAATATCACAGCATGCCCACGTGTTTACAGAAGGACAATCAAGGCAGCGTGAGGAAGAAGAGGATGAGGGGGTGATGGAGAAGAGAGTCGGGGAGAAGGGGGGGGTCCATGGAGGACAACCTTAGTATTGTCCCCCCCCTCCCAATCCCTGCCCCTCTATCGCCACATAAAGGCCTGATTATTACACCCGGTTGGGCCAGCAGAGTGGACAGACACACTGGACCCAGTATATAGGCTCTCTCTCCCCTGTGCCCGCAGCGCTGCAGGCTTCCCCTCCAGTCCCCCCCCCCCCCCCCCCCCTCCCCCGGCCCGGGCGCTGGTTCATTTAGGGGAAGGAGCTGCCGTTTTGGAGAGCCACTGTGGGAAAGTCATTAAAGTGTAAAGGATCTCCCGTTTGGTTCTTACAGGGACAAGGGGGGGATGGGCGGATGGTAATGAGAGGTGACACCAACCGGCCTCCCCCCTTCCCCCCCCAACCCCTGCGCCCCCCCTCCCCCCCCCCCCCCAGTGCCATGTGCGGCGGTAGCTGCTGCCATGGGGAACCAGTGAGCTCCCTTTGGAAGTAGGGCTTCCTCTTCCCCTCCTTCTCTGTCTTACAGGTGGCTGCTGTCCACCAGTCATCCACTAAATCAGCCCTTTTCTCTCAGCTGGAAGTAGCCTTCTCCTTAAGCCATCAGGGCTGTGATGGGTGTTTTTTGTGGTTGTTGGGGCGGGGGGGAAGTTCAAGTTTGGAACGTGGGTGGGTTTATGTGTTTTTTACTGTCATGGTGGCACACTGTGAAAGGAGAGCTAGCAGACACGTGTTAGGCAGCAGAATACGCTCAAAGCCACTAGGGGACAAGGGAGAGATACGGTGTCCCATTTAATCAGAGGAATTCTCTTGTTTCGGCCCATCTCACTTTACACGCCGTGGTCACACTGTGCAGGAGAAAGGCTAGACGGAGACCAGGCGGTGTGAACCCTTCAACTCAGGCTTGGATAGAAACCGTAGTGCATCACTAACAGTATAGCATCACCCTAAGCCACAAACAACAGACTTAACAGTAATAAAGGGACAGGTGGCCCAAATCGCTGTTTACGCCGAAGTGGGAATGGAGAAGACAGGCCTTTATGATAGTCCATTTGTTTTGCCATGCTCATCGGAAAAAAAACAACTTTTATTGTTCAAGACCTTATTTGCTTATATTGGATCATAAAACAATACTGGTCTGTTTCCTGAACATCCCTGAACCGGGATGTTCAGGGAGGGACATTTTCTGTTTAATGATTAATTAGCAAAGCAATCCAAATCTTGGAATTATGACAACATTATTTCTATGTGGCACAGAAAAAATAACTGGTCTGAAGCGGTCTGCTGCACATCCTAGAACAAAATGTTTTGCATCCATTGTCCATATGCCTCTTTGCAGCGCCAGAGCCCTCTGTTGGTATAAGGCAGTACTACATGTTGTTGACAACCCGTTCTTGCACCCCACAAACGCTCTCCTTGACATTGGTACATAATGTTCAATTATGATTTAAAGTTGGGACGTCCATTCCTTCAAAACAATTTTGAGCTCATTTTTTATGTGCACACTTACAATTTATGCATGTAGTTTATTATTTCCCTTTATATTTCATACAATGACTTACAGACTCTGTAAATCATGTCAGAATCAGAATCTGTATTGACTGTTCTGCCTGTACTGTCAAGTCAGGGTTAGATAAACTTGATTAAAAAACATCAAACAGAAAGAAATAAAGTACAACAGGTCAATAAAGTACAACAGGTCAATAAACACAATATAAAATATAAACATTTACCATAATAACCAAACAAGAGATTTACAGTTTGTGCAAGAATGTGAAAAATACAGACACTGAAATATGCATAAGAAGTTCAAGTCTCAAGTCTAGCAAATGTGCAATGTGAGAGGAATATGGTGCAGAGAACTGTGCATTAAAGCCTGGAGACAAACGTGGAGACTTGACTAATGTAACATGTCTGTGGGGGCTGGGGGGTGAGAGTCTGTGTCCGTTTGGGACCCCGACCTGGTTTATGAGGTCAGCAGCAGACCAGGAGAAACTGTTTATGTGGCATGCAAGACACTATGTTTCTTAACGTAGGCTTTCCTGTCCTTTGCGATTCATATTTACCTGATAGCGAGTCTGAATCCTAGTAGGCTATTTTTAGCATGTGTGTGGTATCGATTTGTGTGAATAAACCTGTGTCGCATGTGTGGTGTAACAAACATAGCACAGATAACAGAACATAACAGAAAAAGGTCAGAAACAGTCAACAGTTGAGTAATGGATAGTCAGAAACGGGTCATGGCAACCACTTATCTCTGATTCATGCGAAATCAAGCTATGCTGATGTTTTGCTATGGGAAATACTTGATTGAACCGGCTGTATCAACGTATCCCACAACAACAACCAGACCCAGAAAGGCTGCTGGTGTCCATGGAGCCCTTGCTTCTCTGATCTGTTGCTTTCTGATTTGAGAGCAAACAGCAAGAGCCAGGAGATTTTATTCAGACGGAACTTCCCGTGGGTTCCCGTGTCCCCCCCCGCCCAACCCCTACACAACTGTTTATGTTTTCTTATCCCATCGCCCCGTATAGACTTGTTCAATGGGGGGTTATGCAACAGCCGGGTCATTTGAATAAATTGACCTATAATGGCTTTGAATAGCGAGGGGGTTGCGTGGGCCCAGTGAGCAGTCGGGGCTGCTCATTGGTATTCAGCGAGCTGTGGGATTACGATTAAAGACACTTGGTGTTTTCCATCAGGCTTCCCTCAAACCTTGCAGGACCTTTCCTCTGTCTATCTTCCTCAGTCCCGGGCCCCTGTCTTGCTGAAGGGCTGACAGCAGGGCACCGGTAGTCCAACACAGCCTGGCTGTGCCTGGGTGCAGTCGCACATTTCAATTGAACTGGTTTTCGAAAAAACATCTCATTGATCATCCCGTCCTGATGGGTCCCATGCATTCTGATGGGTGCATGTGTTCTGATGAGTGTGTGTGTGTGTGTGTGTGTGTGTGTGTGTGTGTGTGTGTGTGTGTGTGTTATGAACATGACCAATCAAAGGAATCCCTAGCTATAACCATGAAACAACAATTTTGAGCTCAGACTGCATTGCTCCTTCAAGCCCACGTTCTTCTGAATCCCCTAACAACCCCGGTAGTGAGACGATCTCTACCCATTCACTCATTCATCATTCGTCCAGGCTCAACCAAAAGACCAACAGCGTGCAGTGCATGCCAACACGGAGGGATTCACCTCTGTTTCTCCATTCAGCCCAGCCCTTTGTTAGGGATGGTGAAGTGGGTTACTGCGTTACGTAACATGCTGTCTGCTCTCATCCATCCTCAGCAACTCGTCTTCCCCCTCATCCGTTCAGCTTGATTATTCTCTCTGCTCCGTCACCCCCACCCCCACCCCTCCCTGAGCCTCAGTCAACCTCCAGCTTCCTTGCACGCACACACACACACACACACGCTATACGAAATCGCAGGAATTCATGCACAGATACAGCCACACATCAGATACAAACACAAACACACACACACACACACACACACGAAAATACATGGACAAGGGACATTCATGAACATACGCATGCACACACACGAATACACACTTCCACACCCAGGCATGCCACATGCCCAAAGAGATACATCCATGCATGCAAACACACATGCATATACATGGACAAAGATACAAATACACACTCATTCATGGACATACACATAAACACTTACTCATGCACAAATGCACACACACAAACAAACAAACACTAACCAGGCATGGGAATCTGCCGGGATCCGGTTGAGACCAGAAGGGTTGTTGCCCTTCCCAGCATGTTAAGTTTATAGGCGAGCGCTTGTGATTGCAGGTGTGCATCAAATATTGCACACATATTTGTTTTTGAGTGTGTGTGTGTGCGTTGTATGCATGGATACATGCTTGTGTAAATAATATGCATGTTTATTTGGGTATTCGCGTGTGTGTGTGCCTGTGACAGTGCTCAGCTGTGCCTTGTCAGTGTCTTGTCAGTGCAAGCTATCATACTGCGAACGCTACCAGCAAAGTAACACGATTACTCTTATCTAGGCTGAGACCGAGACCTATCTCCTCCATTCTGTCATCACGTTGCATGCTGCTATCTCCTGTAGCAATCAAAACCACCCAATGGACGATCAAATACAGTCTATAGACACAAACCTCATGGATAGACACAAACCTCATCCATGCTTCTAGTTGGTAGTTTGAAGCACAGAATCTATCGCACAGGAATGATACTGACAGACCATGCATGCACTGCGGCATTGGAGGCCTACATATGGATGCCTGAGTATTAAGAAAGAGCCAATATGTGACAGTGCTGGGATGGGGGGAAGGGAGGGGGTTGTTGTTTATGGCTGCTCTCATAAAATAGCCTTTTACAGCATGTAGCCACAGTTAAGGTTGGTACGTCACAAGTGTGATGTGTGCACATTGTCTGCCACCTCATTCTGCCATTTCCCTCAAGGACCCCCAAGCACTTCCATCCTAATCCCTCCCCCCACCCCTCTCCAGACACACACACACTCACAGCACCGCAACCACACCCAAGGACTCTAGATTACCAAGGACTCTAGATTACAACTTACATCATTGGGAATTCATTACATTCCTCATTCTTTCAAATGAAAATGAAAATAAATCTAATGAAAATCACAAACATTTTGGTTGAAATACCAAATTGGTATTCCGGGAAAACGCATCAGAGTCAAAGAGAAAGAAAACAGTGGAAACCATGGACTTTGACAACGCAGAGCTTCAAGGTGCACCTGTTCTGATTGGTGATGCACCGCGGAGGCCTGTTCCGCTCACCGTGTCAGCGTTTCATTCAGGAAGAGTAAGGCGAACCAGTGATCCTAAACCCTGACCTTCGCCCAGTCATTCAAAAGGAGCATAAACTTGTGAACCTGGTCACCCCCTGGCACCGGACAGTCAATCATTGGCAACAGACTTCTGACTCTTTATTTCTGACCTGGCATCCCGTCGAGATGTAGCAGGGCATGTGTGTGAGATTAAGAGTGAGAGTGAAAGAGAGAGAAGGTGGTGTGTGTGTGTGTGTGTGTGAGTAAGAGAGAAAGTAAGATAGAGGTGTGTGTGTGTGTGTGAGAGCGCTAGAGAGAATTAGTGTGTGTGTTCTGTGTGTGTGTGTGTGTGTGTGTGAGAGAGTGAGATAGAGAGAAGTAGCTTGTGCGTGCGTGTGTGTGTGTGTGTGTGCGCGCGTGTCTGTGAGAGCATTCAGGGCTCCTCTTGTGTTTCCTCCTGTCATTGTTAACTGTTCTAGTACAAGTGAGCTGTAGAAAATCCCATTATCTCGTCTTGGCCGGGGTTCCTGGTTGGCTTCACCCAGCAGGGGCCCCTGATTCCCAGGTCCACCTGCACGTGTTCGCACAGCCACTCCCAGGAACAGTGATTCAGGGATTCATGGGGAAGGTGCTATTTCAAACAACTATGAGCTAGCATTAATCTAACCATCGCTGACCCTTGCTTTCTGTACCGCATACTTTGTCATTTCTACACTATAAAATGTTATTGCTCCTTCCCCTCCAGATTCACTGGCATTTACTTGGACTGGGACATTCCCTGACCTTGGTGCTATCTTTGCTAATCTGTCTATTTTCCTTTTCCCCACCACCCTCACATGTGCTGGTACCCATCATCACAACGTCACAGAGTGCCCCTCCAAGTACCGCTTGATGTAAATTATTAGTGATCGTGGTGAACTTCCACCTCCCATTGTAAAGCTAAAATATCGATCTCATATACATGCAGCAGTGTAGTTGCAGTATACAAAGTATAAAGTAAAAAACTAAAGAACAGGAGAAAGCTATACCAAACGGTGACCTCTTTAGAACAGACCTGCAAAGAAGGTGGATGTGGTGTTTGGAAATCTGGACCCTGCAAAAAGAAACCTACATAAATATACATACCTAAAATAACATTGAATGCAACATACATAAAACATAGATGTTTTATGCATAGGAAACATAAGCTGTGGAGAGATCCCACAGTCTATTTCTTTGATGTGGCCTGTATATTGGAGGGAATGAAGAGTTAGACGGAATGTTAGATGAGGCCGGATTCACTAGCAGCAGTAGAACACAGTGTGCTTTAGGTCGAGATAATCGGGGAAGGAATGAAAGAAAGGAAGGGGGTTAAGACTAGTTCGAATTTTTTTTACAAACCCGTGAGCTCTTTTTATTGGTAGGGCAAGGAGGACACCTAGTGGATTTTAGCAGTAATGGATGTGAAACGACGACCAATACCGTATTTGGTGCTACATTCTAACTTTTAGAAATACAATGCAATGTCACTGCAATAAATCATCCATCCGGTTATTTACAAAAAAAGGAAATAATAATTAGGACCCTGCTGCTCCCAGATCAACTGACAGCAGTCTGGAATTGGTTCTGGGAGGTTGTCCGTCATTCTGAGAGATTAACCTTTGAATGTAATGTGTTTTTACCTATTTGGATAGAGAAAATACTTCGAGTTGTCCCTTGGTCCAACCCAATTCCGAGTTCTTATTTTAAAAAGTCTAAGACGGGGCGATTCCTTTCCAATGCCATGTGGTGTATTCAAGAGACGGGTTTTAGGCTGCCTAACCTACACTCGAAACAGTACCCTTCGAACACATGATGCTTATTAGCCATTATCTGGAGAAATAGTTGAATAACTCAAAAAATCTGAAATAAGTAGGCAGGTTTGATGCAATCTTAATACAAGTAACCTAAATAACTTTCAGACTATACTTTTAGCTTACTTAAAACGATGCCATGTGTATTGCTGGCGTTTGTCAATAGGATAAATCAAGGAATAGTAGCATATTTTGTGTAGTTATCGAATGTAAAGTTGTACACGGTTTCAACAGAGCAAAATAGGTCAAGGACAAACAAAAGTCTGGTCAGCTTAATCAACAATTTATTTCAACTGAAGAGCTCTTGATATTTGCATAGCAAAAAAAAACAACTTCACACAATTACTTTCAAACTACCAATGATGAAACTATGATGGAAAAAGTAACATAAATTCCCACATACTGTTATGGGTTGAAAGAACAATAAACGACCACAAAGAATAGAGTCATAGTCCATGGTTAGATATTTGACTTGCACTGAGTGTCCCCAGACTTCTTTAGGAAACTTTATCCTGAATAGCATTCAGGTCCAATGGTCTTGATTGCTTGCGTCAGCTGGACATGGTGGAAGAACCTCAGTTAGTTTAGAGCTATTTTATTTATTATAAATATACGTTTATATTGGATGCATTTTATTGTCATGTGTGTCTGGTTACTGAAATGGTAAAACATATCAGGATGATATCCATTGAAACTAAAACATTAAGGGCAACTTGTATGATAGACTGTTTGAATATTTCACATGACGGGTCCAGTTATTAAACCTAATTGGAATTTTTTTTCTAAATGTACCCCACAAATACCTACTTTGATATACCAGCTCAGCTCTGGTAAATTCAGTTTGGATGTCAGATATGTGACATTTAAACAATTAAATGGATCCTTATGTTGATTGAGGTTAATTTCGAGGCCTTCCTCTACGTCCTCCTATGTTTCCTGACTTTTGACGACTTTTCTCTTCTTAGCCTCCTCCTCAGGGTTACTGTCCGAGTCACTCTCAGAATCCTTCTCTACAATATAATCGGTCATTGATCTCGGTCTGGCTTTCCGTTTGCTCTTCCGCATTTGCTTACTTTCCTCCATCTTGTCCTCTTCTCTCAGTTCAGAGGATGGATCCTTGTCACTCCAATTACTATCAATGTCCTCGGAAGAGTCTCTCCTCAAATGGCCCTTCACTGATGTCTCAGCTGCTGTGGTTGGGTCTGGGGCCTCCCCTTTCACAGCAGGAATAGAGTTTGTTGCTGCGTTTCTTTTGGGTCTTCCTCTGGGTCTACCCGTGGATTCCCAAATCGTCCTTTTGGTCCGTTTCACGGGTCCACTCAGCCCGGAATCTGAAGCTTCCTCTTTATGGTACCGCATAACGTGACTCTTCAAGCTCACGTTGTGATTGAAGCTCTTGTCACAGTGCTGGCACTGGAAGGGCTTCTCCCCGGTGTGCACACGCAGGTGGGATTTAAGGTGGCCCGGCTGGTTGAAGGAGCGACTGCAGAACTCACACACATACTCCTTCTTGCCAGTGTGCACCATGGTGTGTCTTTCCAAGTGGTTCGCATTCCGGAATTCCAAAGCACAATGGGGGCAGGTATATCTTTTGGGGCCCCGGTGTCCTTTCAAGTGTTCATTGCGTGCATGGATTTTGGCAAATGTCAAGGAACAGTCAGGGCATGTGTATGGTTTTGAACTGTATTTGTGGGCTCCCTCATGGGCATGTTTGTCAAGTTTTGTTTTAAAGGGGGCCAAACAGAACTTGCAGAGGTGCTTATAGCTTTCCTTGTGGATTGCGCTATGAAGTTTGAGGGAGTTTACGTCCACGCATCTCTTGCCACAAACATTACAGGAAAACGGTTTGATTTTATACTCGCATGTATGAGCCTTGCAGGTAAAGAAAAAGGCACCACATTCGGGACAAAGTTGACGGACTTTTTTAGGCAATTCAGTATTTGAATTCAAGTCGCTTTCGGTGCTGTCACCCGAGTCGTCACTCTCCAATTGGTCTGAATCTTGGTTTTCCCAGTCTGAATCACGGTCATCCTTCTCTTCATTTTCTTCTTCTTCTTCCCCTTCTTCACTTGAAGAGTTGATCTCTACTTCCGCCTTCCCCCCCGCTTCATTTGAACAATTGTTTTCTTTTCCTGCTTCCCCTCCTTCTTTATTTGAACAATTGTTTTCCTCATCAAAGGTAAACTCTGATAAGTCAAAGGTTATCCCAGGGCAGCTCTCCTCACATGGCGCAGTCTGCAAGAGAGATGGTAGTGACTGATTAATGCCAAGCATTCAGGTAAATAAATGACATAAAAAGCATAACAAAATTGTATCAAACCGTTACAAAAAATGTGAAAACAAGGAAGGCAGAAAACTTCTTAACAACAGAGAGGATGCTCTTAAAGTGTAAAGCCTAAACAGGCTTTAAACCAGTGTTTTTTCAACTTGTGGCAAGTATACCAATGGTGGTATACGAGGGTACTCTAGTTGGTAAATGGAATTAAATTCTTGAAAGACAAAAATATAGAAAAACGATATATAAGACAATAAAAATATTATAAATAAGTGTCACAGGCTTTGGCTGTAATAGTGGTTCTAAGCAAGGGGGGTTAATATAGGGGGGCCTGTGCCTCAGTAGAGCTTTATGTGTAGCAACGCCCCTGGTGGAAGCCACATGTTTAGATGAGCCACCCTCCTCCATACTAGCCGTTAGCTCTTAAAGGAACACTTCTCCCATTTGCATTAAGCTTTGTATCGTTAGAAACCCCCAGTCATATTTTTGAATGGCCGTGCATCATTCCCTCATTTTCCCTGAGACGGGAGAGATTTGTATCTACCTTAACACTTCCTGCTTTCTTTAGAAGACGCAAAATTATGATTTTTGCGTCATTTAAAGCAGGGAGTGTAAGGGGGGGGGGGGGGGGCTCTAGTGAGACTACAACTAGTTCCTCATTTTCAAACCCGCCTATAGTGGGTGGGACCCACTGACGCTACAGACCTATTACAGATCAGTGCCAGTGGGTGGGACTTCACTTGCAGAAACCTGCAGAAACTAACATCCGCCATTAGACTACTTGGATGCTAAGCTAACAGACGCTGTGGGGAAAGCTGTGCAGTAACGACAATGGCGGAAGGTACACAATCTGATATGGAAGATGGGGATTCTGAAGATTTGATGCTCGAATCAGATGTTCATGGCTTTATGAGCCGCAATATAGCGACAAGCATCTGAAGGGTGGCCTCTTCCCATCTTCCTGTTCCAAATAAACTCCTGCCAAGAGTTCTGTTCTTTTCTCCTCATACACGTTCTCAATAGCAGGGTGCAAGTAAGCCTTCTGGATGTTGTAAAATGTAGTTGTTCCAATCATTTGGACACCCATGGTTTGGCACCAGTCTGAGAGTTGTGTGTATGTGCCGCCCCCTGAACAGAACAGCTACAGCTGAAAGGAGATTTACCTCTGGCATTCCTCTTATGTCAGGTGAAGATGTCCAAGTCCCAGAATGGCCCCCCAGACACATCCATTCCACTGTCCTCTGTGCCCCAGAATCAAAGATGGTCTTTGAAGAAATCGGTTTTGCGCACATCTGGCAAAATTCAAATCGTGACATGAGGCTGGATTCATTGACGATGATGTTCTTTTCACGCCAGTCCTTTACACCTTCATATTCTGATGACGACGACGTGGGGGTGAGGGTTGAGTCAGGCTGATAGCTTTTGTCAGTTTCAGTTGGTGCTGACTGGTGTTCCTCGTCCTCTTCCGACGACGACAACACAGCTGCAGCAGACGTCGTTTGAGTCTGAAATGCCATGCGTTCAATAACGTTAAAAACATGAATAATGTTTATAAGAATAACATCAAACTAAAACACATGAAACAAGGTGAATTGACATCGAGAACAGCAAACGTATATAGAACTACTATTATGGTTCCACGTTCACGCAATGCAATGACCACGCAGTCGCTTCGACGTATTCGTGAACCTTTATGGTTCTGCTTCTGGTTTAGTGTCGCTATGCATGTCCGTGGTGAAGAGAGAACAAATAGTTGGTCTTCGTCTGTACATGCTATTACTTTACAATTGGTCTACTACTATAGGTTTTGATTTTGGTATGGTATGGATTCTAGCAACTTGAAAGCTGAATACGACTCAAACAATGTGCAACAAAAACAGAAGACAGGCTGCTAGTTGGTCGTCGTTGTCCATTTTGGTCATTACATTCGAAGTATATGATGACCGAAAACAAAACGTATCTGCTCTACGGCTATGGAGGCAGAAGTTACATGTTTGGCTTTTGATTTTTTTTTTTTTACATACAAAGCGTATTGCCGGAAATGTTGTAGATAGCGGACCAATCACAGCCCTTGCGGCTGCGTCGCCTCGACGCAAGGTTCATTCAACATTTTTTAGAGGTGCACGTCAGGCCCTTGCAGTGGACGCAAGGAGGGTCCGCAAGGACGTAACGGGTTCGTAACCCCCTTGCGTTGCGTGAACGTGGGGCCATAAAGAGCCCGCAACACGGACTCTTTATGGTCCCACGTGTCTATCTAACGTTACATTGTTGACTTTGCTTCTTCACTGCTGACGAGTCGATACACATTAGAACAACATGCGACAAAAACTTACTTTGACAGCCAACTTATATACAACTCACATGAGATGTGCTGCTTTACTGCAGATTACTGTCGGTGTGTGTTATCAGTAATAGTCGAGTGGGTCTTACCTCCAGGCAAATGCGTTTAGCGCTGCTAGTTCCAGACGGCTGTTCGTCATCTGGAGAGGTACACGGGATGGCGGTGTTCAAAAGAGCGGCTCTCTTCTTTCCCCGGACATTGTATTTGAAGTCTTCCGGCTTGAAATGGAGACTGCAAACCTTCTGTTGTTTTACGGCTTCCATGGCTGTGTCTTCTCCAAACTTCGGGTGATTGATAGCCCGTAGCCACTGTTTGCAACGCTCCAAATCTCTAGGTAGGAGATGAAAACTTACTGCTAGTCCCTTTCTTGTCCCGCTTGAACATCCCGGTACCATGCAAAAGTACCCCATTCCGAGAGAAATACAAACGAGGAGTCGATGGAAGAGCGGTGGTGTCTCTTCTTCTGTTGTTTTGTTTTTGGCTGTTGGCAAACAACTTATAGATGCATTACTGCCATCTACTGGTATGGAGTGTGGAATAAATAACAGCCTTCCTACTAAAAATAAATAAATAAATACAAATCAAATAATAATAATAATAATAATAATAATGAAAATATATAAAATAATGCTAAAAAATATATAGTAAAATAAAAAACAAAAAAAACAAATTAGTTACCCTAAGAAAAATGAAATAGAATTTGATGACACTTATTGGAATTATTTTGTAAAATATCTATTAGATCAAACTGTACTTTCTCTTTTCTGAAAATTTCCCTCACCTGTCTTCTGTCTTTCTCATACCTATCCATCCATTATAACATGTTCTGCAGTCTCTTTTTGCCCACAGTCACATCTGCCTGTTTCATGTTTTCCGGTGTACTGTTCA
Source organism: Micromesistius poutassou (assembly GCF_964030765.1). Lineage (NCBI taxonomy): Eukaryota > Metazoa > Chordata > Actinopteri > Gadiformes > Gadidae > Micromesistius > Micromesistius poutassou. Next base: position 11,776,724 of record NC_140286.1, read on the forward strand.
GCCCTGTGTACCCAAATCTGAGTCTCAATAGAACTGACTCCTCTGTTCTGTTCTTCCCTCCACATCTCATTTCTCCCACTTTCCTTTGGACTCTGTAGTACCATCGTCCTTTCCGCTCTTCCTCCCATATCTTTTGCCATCTCCTATTCAGTTTTTGCTTAATAATGACTTTCATTTCAGTTTTACCTTAAATCTATTTTGCTTCTTTTTCTAACGTTTTTGCTATTATACCATTATACCAAATTGCTAACATTTGGTATAATGTTTGTTGCACCTCAATCACAATATCTGGTCCGGTGTCTGAATGGTTGAACTGTTGGCTCTTTAATGCTGAACTGGAATCTGAACAAATAACCAACCTTATTGGCCTGGTGTCCTCCACTCACTGCACCGTTTACAGTATTGCCAGCAGTTCACCTGTATATACTGATATTTCATCTCATATTTCTTCCTCTTTTCCATATTGCCTCATCATCTGCAAAAAGTGAAACTCCCATCTCATTTTCTATTTCTTCATATACATAGTTTATAATTAAAGATAATAATAAAGGACTTAAAATGCTCCTTTGAGAGGTTCCATTTTCAATACCAACTGAGATTCCCAATTCATATTTGAATTAAACCCCCAAATAAAAAATCCTTAATCCATTTTAATACCCAATTAATACCCAATTGACCAAGTTTTACTAATAGCCCTTCTCCCTACATCGTGTCATATGCTTTCTCGATATCGAAAAACACAGCCACTACACTTTTTTATTTGTGCCTTCCTTATATTATGTTCTTAACATACTGCTGGATCCATTGTATGTCTCCCCTTCCTGAAACCACTCTGGTACATAAATATCCTTTGCATTCTAAATATTATGTTAACCTTTCATTTACCATTTTTTCCATTACTTTACACACGTTGAATGTTAAAGCAATAGGCTTATAATTCCCTAGATTTTTCAAGTCCTTCCCTGGTTTCCCTTTTGAAATTACTGCCTGCTTCCAGCTTTGCAGTAATTGTCCACCCTCCCACACTATGTGCATTAAAATCTCCACAACATATAACTTTTCCTCCTAAATACCCGGCAAGTTCATTCATTAACTCTATTGAAAGTTTTTTACACAGATTATAGAAATTTACAATTTTAACCTTTCCTTCTTTTGTCCAAAGTTCAACTACTAAGTATTCTAATTCTGTACCTTTTGCCAACAGCCTATATCGTATTCCTTGCTTTATACATATCACACAGCCCCCTCCACCCTATCTCTACGGATACTATCATATCCTTTAATTACAAAGTGTCGGTTAAAGCCAGGTTTCCTGAATACATATGTATATTTTGTCTATTTATTCTTCAAATATTTTATAATCCCTTTAAACTTCTGCCCATTATCCATTATGCTCCTTGCGTTTCATTGTAGTATAATCAAGTTGGCCTATCACCTGACCCTCTCTGCCTTCCCTCTGCTTCCAGCTTCTTGCTGATATTCTCCCACGATATATCTTTCAAGCCCAAAAATGATTTCAATTTTTTGTTTAACCTGATCAGAATAGTTGATTACATATGCAATGAAAACAAATCTTTTCAGCTGTCAGTTCTCTTGTTTTTTTGGCTGCTTGACTGTCCTCTGCTCTCGCCCCCAGCTGACGATCTCTGCCATTAATATCCTCTCTTCCCCTTTGTCCTTGCACCTTACTCACTGCTTATGTTACTTACTGGTTTCACTTGCTGAATCTCGACCACCCTCTTCCTGACTTCACATACCCCATACGTTACCCTGTGCTGTCCTCCGCAATTGCAGCATTTATCCTGCATATTGTCTCTGCACTCTTCAAATCTGTGCTCTCCTGTCTCCTCCACACTTTGGACATGTTTCCCTTTACATACCACTGTGATATGTCCATACCTCTGGCATTTATAACATCGGAGCAGTGGAGGGACATATGGCCTTACTGGAAAGCATCCGATTTTCACTTTGTCAGGGATTACAGCCCCCTGAAACTCCAGGAGCACAGAAACTCTCCTCCCTCCTCCCCTCAGTCTCTTTGCTCCACTCACCATGCCACCCACAATACCACGTTTGAGTTTTTCCAGATCTTCATCAACAGGTATGCCTGTTATTACCCCCTTTGTCACACTACTCTCACCAAGAATCCTTCTTTCGCTGACCATTTTCTTACATATACTTTTAATTTTTAAAGCCTTATTTTTCTGCTCCTCCGTTCTACATATTATGAACAAGTTCCACTCTTAAAATCTTCGCTTCCACCTCCCTATCCTATCACTTAGCTCCCTGGACAACACTATCAGGCTTAGATTTATATGCTCATCTTCCTTTCTGAATTTCAGAATTATTTTAATCTCCCTCACAACCTTTTTCAGAGCCACTCTGTCGTCTTCTGAACTGTTCCAAACAGTGACATTGCTGCATTGACTGAGCTCGTCCCTCCAGTTAACACCCTGTTCTAGATTCCTTGCTGATCTAGACACTGGAGTCCAGTCAGCAAACTCCATTTCATTGTGCTCTTCCTCGTCATCCACTCCTAACTGGGTTGCCATTCAAACCAGTCACACACCAGTTTATGCCAACCGCCAATTCAAAATATCAGATATCCATCGGAGTTGGCTACTGAAGTCCTTCAGTAACCACTGAAGTCCTTCAATAACCAACTTCAAAGATTCAAACCTGTCGCTTCCCGCAAAACACTCGTCTTCCGGGTCCGACCATGCTCCACCGAGCACTGTCTCTGATAGGCAGAGTTCTAGATCAGTGGGAGTGGCCTGCGGAGCTGTGCGTTGTGGTGCATTGTGGGAGTTGTCTTCAATCCACAAGCGCCTAAGTCTGCCTATTCTCGGTCAAGAATGCACCAAATTAGAAATGTATGTTACTATTCGACTACATATATGACCCACTTCCAATACAGATTCATGTTTCCACTGGTGAAATGCTCCTTTAACAGAACATACAGTATTTACCATGTTGTAGTACCCTTACAGCGCCAAATAATAAAGTCTCCAGTTTTCGTACCTTTTTAATTTTTCGGGCCGAATACAGTGACAAATGTCTTTGAAAACAATGATTCTACTTGATAATATGATAATTGATAATGTTTGAGTAATGTGTACTTTAGTTAGCTAGGCTAGCTAATTCTTGCTCTGTGGTGGTGATGTCTCCCTGGATGAATCCCTCGGACTGTTAATAGTCCATGGAAAAATGCGCTGTTTAGCGCTGTTTAGTGGGACGCGAAGAAAAAATATTTGTAAAACAATACCATCAAAATGCTACTATTTGCATAGATACTGTAATTGCATAAGCACAACCATAGTGTAGAGTGACACATACAAAGAATGCAACACATTTTTTGCAGAATGAAGACTTCTAACATAACAAATATATTGCTGAATGATTTGGTTAAACAACTCAACAAATCTGACCTAAGTAGGCTTGGCATAGTTAGATGCACATTCAAATCTAAAAACCAATAAACCTAACTAACTACTTTCAGACTACTTTTAGCTTACCTCAAATTATGTAATGCAAGTAGGCCTATTGGTGGCATTTGGACATAGGATAAAACAAGGAATAGCAGCATATTCTGTGTATAGTTATCGACACACAATCTGTACATGGTTTGAACAGAGCAACAGAGTTCAAGGACAACCAAAAGTCTGGTCATCTTTATCAAAAAATTATTTCAACTGAAGAACTCTTGATATTTGCATAGCAAAAAAGTCTGAACACAATTAATTTCAAACTGATGAAAAAATAACATCAATTCCAACGTACTGTTGATGGATTGAAACAACCAGAGTCCCCAGACTTACTTTAGGAAACTTTATCCTAAATAGCATTCAGGTGGTCACAAATGGTCTTGATTGCATCAGCTGGACATTGTGACAGAACCTCAAAGTTAGTTTAGAGCTATTTTATAAATACAATAGTTCTTTATATTGGATGAATTTTATCATCATGCGTGTCTGGTTACTGAAATGGTAAAACACATCAGGATGCTATCCATTAAAACTAAAACATATTAATGGCAACTTGTATGATAGACTGTTTGAATATTTCACATGACGGGCCCAGTTATTAAACCTAATTGGAAAAAATATTAATACATCATTTTCTAAATGTACCCCACAAATACCTACTTTGATATACCAGCTCAGCTCTGGTAAATTCAGTTTGGATGTTAGATATGTGACATTTAAACAATTAAATGGATCCTAATGATTTGGAAGTTTATTCCTCTGCCTTCCTCCTACGTTTCCTGACTTTTGACAACTTTTCTCTTCTTAGCCTCCTCCTCATGGTTACTGTCTGAGTCACTCTCAGAATCCTTCTCTACAATATAATCGGTCATTGATCTCTGGCTAGCTTTCCGTTTGCTCTTTCTCACTCCCTTGCTATCCTCTGCCTTGTCCTCTTTGGTCAGTTCATAGGATGGATCCTTGTCACTCCAATCACTATCAATATCAATGTCATCGGAAGAGTCTCTCCTCAAATGGCCCTTCCTTGATGTCTCAGCTACTGTGGTTGGGTCTGGGGCCTCCCCTTGCACAGCAGGAACAGAGTTTGTTGCTGTGATCCTTTTGGGTCTTCCTTTGGGTCTACCCATGGATGCCCGTTTCGTCCACTTCACGGGTCCACTCAGCCCAGAATCGGAAGCTCCCTCTTTATGGTACCGCATAACGTGACTCTTCAGGCTCACGTTGTGATTGAAGCTCTTGTCACAGTGCTGGCACTGGAAGGGCTTCTCCCCAGTGTGCACACGCAGGTGGGATTTAAGGTGGCTCCGCTGGTTGAAGGAGCGACTGCAGAACTCACACACAAACTCCTTCATGCCAGTGTGCACCATGGTGTGTCTTTCCAAGTGGTTTGGATTCGGGAATTCCAAAGCACAATGAGGGCAGGTATATCTTTTGGGGCCCCGGTGTCCTTTCAAGTGTTTATTGCGTGCATGGATTTTGGCAAATGTCAAGGAACAGTCAGGGCATGTGTATGGTTTTGAACTGTATTTGTGGGCTCCCTCATGGGCATGTTTGTCAAGTTTTGTTTTAAAGGGGGCCAAACAGAACTTGCAGGGGTGCTTATAGCTTTCCTTGTGGATTGCGCTATGAACTTTGAGGGAATGTACGTCCGTGCATCTCTTGCCACAAACATTGCAGGAAAACGGCTTGATTTTAAACTCGCATGTATGAGCCTTGCCGGTAAAGAAAAAGGCACCGCATTCGGGACAAAGTTGACGGACCTTTTTAGGCAATTCAAAATCTGAATTCAAGTCGCTTTGGGCGCTTTCACCCGAGTCGTCACTCTCAGATTGGTCAGAATCTTGGTTTTCCCAGTCTGAATCACGGTTATCCTTCTCCTCTTCACTTTCTTCTTCTTCCCCTTCTTCACTTGAAGAGTTGTACTCTACTTCCACCTTCCCCCCCGCTTCATTTGAACAATTGTTTTCTTTTCCTGCTTCCCCTCCTTTATTTGAACAGTTGTTTTCCTCATCAAACGTAAACTCTGATAAGTCAACGGTTATCCCAGGGCAGCTCTCCTCACATGGCGCAGTCTGCAAGAGAGATGGTAGTGACTGATCAATGCCAAGCATTCAGGTAAATAAATTATATAAAATGAGTAACAAAATTGTATCAAACCATTACAAAAAATGTGAAAACAACGAAGACAGAAAACTTCTTAAAGATCCCATGGCATGCTACTTTATGAATGCTTTTATATAGCTGTTAGTGTGCCCCTAATACAGTACTTCAGCCTTGGTGCAGAATTACAGCCACTACGACCCAGTCCCACAATGAGCTCTCCACAAACATGCTGTTTTTTTTTTAGAGGCGGGTCAAGGTGGAGGGTAGGAGTGTGGCCCTGAGCAGCTTGCGGCCATGGTACTATGCGCTACTGTTTACAGAGGATGTATCGCAATGGCGAGGCGCACACAGCTTTTGGCCGTGTTCTGTAAATATTCTAGTACACTCCTGGTGCTCCGGCGGGAGTCCAGGAGCTCTATATCTAAACAATATAATATCATACATAGATATCTATATCCTATAATGTATATTATCACAGCCAAAATCAGTGTGTGCCTCCAGACGATATTACGTATTTCAAACGACTGCGTCGGGTTGTCCAACGTCTCTGGTTCTTCCACATCAATCTGTAGACTGAACCGCGACATGGAGGAGAAAGGGATTGTTGCCCGCGATTGTTCACCGTGATTGTCTCCCGCTGGAGCCCTGGTGTTGCCCGGCGGTGGTGCCTCGGCAGCGGGCAGCGGGGCTCCGGCAGGAGACAAACGCAGGCAACAATCCCTTTCTCCTCCATGTCGCGGTTCATGTACTTCAGGGATTCAAAGCCAAAATTCCTTTCCCCCCCCAATTCCTATTCAACCATGGCTGAGATAACCCCCACTACGAGTCTCGTTGTGGAAATACCAGAGACGTCGGAGAACCTGACACAGTCTAGTCTTTTCACCAAATGCAAGCTTGCCTTATTGTGTTGCGTGTTATGTGCCATAACACCAACAGCAGAACGGTTATCCAAATAACAAAGAAGTGTACAACACTTGCGTTACAGTGTGTGTATTGACACACACACACAATCAATAAATGTCTGGCCCTTCACACACACACACACACACACACACACACACACACACACACACACACACACACACACACACACACACACACACACACACACACACACACACACACACACACACACACACACACACACACACACACACCTCATTGGCGGGCCAAATTCTCTGGGCAGGCAAAGCAGAGAAAGGGGAGGTAACATTTCCCCGTATGACGACATACAGGGAAAATTCCAAATCAGCGCGTATGAGCCTTGTTTTTTCAAAGGCAGAGCAGGATACCTAGTGCTCATTTTACACCGAACACCATTTCTAGCTACTGGGGGACCATAGGCAGGCTAGGGGAACTCATATTTATGTTAGAAAACCTCAAAGTGAAATTTTCATGCCATGGGACCTTTAACAACAGAGCAGATGCTCTTAAAGTGTAAGCACTAATGAGCCTAAACTGGCTTTTTTTGTGGCAAGTATACCAATGGTGGTACACGAGGGTACTCCAGTTGGTAAATGGAATTTCATTCATGAAGGACATAAAACAAACAAGGTTTCTTTTCAATGTTAAATTCCACAAATTTTAGTCATACAGTAGTTTTAGTTTTAGTTAAATTCCATTAGAGACAATATGCTGTACAAACTTACAAACTGTGCTGGGAACGAGGGAGGATTCTTTCCTGGTGCTGACTGGTGTTCCTCATCATCTCCCAACGACAAGAACAAAGCTGCAGCAGATGTAGTTTGAGTCTGAAATGCCATGCGTTCAATAACGTTAAAAAACATTTGAATAACATCAAACTAGCACACGTGAAACAAGGTGGATTTACATCGATAACAGCAAACGTATATACAGTAGAACATAGCGGGCTGATTATGGTCCCACGTTCACGCAACGCAATTACCACGCAGTCGCTTCGACGTATTCGTGAACCTTTATGATTCTGCGACGGTTTTACGTGTCGCTATGCATGTCTGTGGTCAAGAGAGAACAAATAGTTGGTCTTCTTCTGTACATGCTATTACTTTACAATTGGTCTACTACTATAGGTTTTGATTTTGGTATGGTATTGTATTCAACTTGAAAGCTGAATACGACTCAAACAATGTGCAACAAAAACAGAAGACAGGCTGCTGGTGTGTTCCAGATGCCCCAGACGACTCAGAGTTACACTTGTGAAGTCCTGTTTCGTAGCACTTATAGCGTTCCCGTTCGTCTTTGTGATTGTGTCATGTCATTGGCTAGTCATTGTTATTATTAGCTACATTAACCTCTTTAGCAAACCAGCTCAAAAACAAACAAAAACAACTTGACATTGTATTGCACGCACAGCAAGACCATGCAATGCAAATATTGGTGACCGGAATAAAGTAGCAATGTAATCACGTGTGTAAGAACATTTAAAATCGACATTAAAATGACCAACGTGATACAAATACAAAGAAAAAAAATCTATTCACGGGCGCAGCCATTTTTGTTGAGAGCGTCATCATTGAGCTCGGTCGACTCTCAGAGGGGGCGCGACCAAAAGGGGGCGTGCCTCAGAGAAATGCCGCAAGAAAGCTGGGAAATTTCCCCACTTGGACCTCGGAAGGCTGGTGTCCGAGGCATCTGGAACACCCAATAAATTTGAACTTTGAAACTTCTTCACTGCTGACGAGTCGCGTTTTAACGAAGCCGACACATTAGAATAACATGCGACACAAACATGCAAAAGAAGGCAGATTTACTTTGTAAACAGCCACCTTTATACAACTCATATGAGATGTGCTGCTTTACTGCAGACGACTGTATCAGTGTGTGTCATCAGTAATAGTTGAGTGGGTCTTACCTCCAGGCAAATGCGTTTAGTGCTGCTAGTTCCAGACGGCTGTTCGTCGTCATCTGGAGAGGTAAATATCGACGGAATTGCGATGTTCAAAAGAGCGGCTCGCTTCTTTCGCAGGGCATTGAATTCGAAGTCTTCCGGCTTGAAATGGAGACTGCAAACCTTCTGTTGTTTTCCGGCTTCCATGGCTGTGTCTTCTCCAAACTTGTGATTGATAGCCCGTAGCCACTGTTTGCAACGCTCCAAATCTCTGGGTAGGAGATGAAAACTTACTGCTTGTCCTTTCCTTGTCCTGATTGAACATCCCGGTACCATGCAATAGTTCACCATTTCGAAAGAAATACAAACGAGGAGTCGACGGAAGAGCGAGGTCTCTTCTCTTCTTCTTATTATTATTATTCTTCTTCTGTGTTGTTTTTTGGCGGCTGGAAAACAACTTACCGCCATCTACTGGTACGGAATGTGGAATAAATAACAACCTCCCCACTAGAAATGAATAAAAATAATTAAAAAATGTATAACCTATATTTTTTCAAACAAATGAGTGACCCTAAGAAAACGAAATAGAATTTGATGACACTTATTGGAATTGTTATATTAAATAAATTGTGCTTTCTCTTTTTTTTTAATTTCCCTCACCTGCCTTCTTCTCATACCTCTCACAATAACATGTTCTACAGCCTCTTCTTTCCCACAGTCACATCTGCCTGTTTCATGTTTTCCTATTAAAAACTGTGTACTGTTCAGCCCTGTGTACCCAAATCTGAGTCTCAATAGAACTGACTCCTCTCTTCTGTTCTTCCCTCCACATCTCATTTCTCCCACTTTCCTTTGGACTCTGTAGTACCATCATCCTTTCCGCTCTTCCTCCCATAGCTTTTGCCATCTCCCTTTCAGTTTTTGCTTAATAATGCCTTTCATTTCAGTTTTACATAATACTTAAATCTATTTTGCTTTTTTTGGTAACTTTTTTGCCACCTTATCTGCCATTTCATTTCCCCTTATTCCAGTGTGTGCTGGAACCCATAAAAATATAAATATTAGCCTCAACATTTGAATACATTTTAATGTTTGTTGCACCTCAATCACAATATCTGGTCTGCTGTCTGAAGTCTAATACAGGTTGGTTGTGATGACATCTCATTTTAAACGATAGCCTATAATATCACATGATAACTAGGCATATAGCATATGTAAAATAACCAAGTGTGACATCATATCGAGGACTTTATTTATCTATTTATTTTTCCCTTTCGCAATATGACGTCATCTGGAGTGTTTCTACACAGTGATTGAACACACGCATTCTTCGGCTTCCAGCCAGTAAGCATCCAGGGTCAGCTAGTGGAACAAGTAGGCCTACAGGTTTTTAGGTACATGGGCATAGAAATGGACACTTCCCTGTCCTTCTCACAACACAGACACAAAATACAAAAAAGCACAACAACGTCTCCACCTGCTCAGGAAACTCAGAACATTTCAGGTCAGCAAGGACATTTTAACCTTGGTTTACCGCACCCTCATTGAATCAGTTCTCACTTTAAATATCTCTTCCTGGTACAACCAACTCACCATCAAACACAAAACAAAACTCATACGCATAGTGAATCAGGCTGCCAAAATAACTGGCTCCCCCAATCCCCCCCCCCCCCTATCTGAGCTGTACAGCTGTGCAGTGATCAGGAAAGCCAGAGGACCCTCTCATCCCATCCATCACTCCTTCCAGCTGCTACCATCAGGGAGGCGTTTACCACTGGCCCGTAAAAATACCTACAAGACCTACCTTCATCCCCTCTGCAATAGCCCTAGTGAACAGCACAAAATGAACAACAGTCAGCTGATACCTCAACACCCATGTCTTGTCTTTTATGTCTGTGACTGTGACTGAAAGAAAATTTTCTGTAACCCTTGTGTAACAGACAAAGTATTATCTTATCTTATCTATAATCACTGTTATTGGAAAGCTTGGTTTGAAATGCTAATGCTAATGCACATGATGTGTACATTGGTTCTCAAACTGGTAGGCCTACGCGTACCTACGGGTGCGCTGTTTAGTGGAACGCGAAGAAAGAAGAAAGAAATACAATTTATTTTAAAACAATATCAAAATCTACTGTTTGCATACATATACTGTAGTTGCATAAGCACAAAATCATTGTAATAAACCATAGTATGTAGAGTGACACACACAAAGAATGAAACACTTATTTTTTTGCAGAATGAAGACTTCTAACTTAACAAATATATTGCTGAATGATTTGGTTAAATAACTCAACAAATCTGACCTAAGTAGGCTGGACATGGTTAGATGCAAATTCTAATCTAAAAACCAATAAACCTAACTAACTACTTTCAGACTACTTTTAGCTTACCTCAAATGATGTAATGCAAGTATTGGTGGCATTTGGCAATAGGATAAAACAAGGAATAGCAGCATATTCTGTGTAGTTATCGACACACAATCTGTACGTGGTTTGCAAAGAGCAACAGAGGTCAAGGACAACCAAAAGTCTGGTCAGCTTTATCAACAATTTATTTAAACTGAAGAACTCTTGATATTTGCATACCAGTAGTAACAAATCAAATTCTGAACACAATTAATTTCAAACTACCAATGATAAGACGATGATGAAAAAAGAACATAATTTCCAACGGAAATGGATTGAAACAACAATTAACGACCACAGACTCCCCAGACTTACTTTAGGAAACTTTATCCTAAATAGCATTCAGGCCCAATGGTTTTGATTGCTTGTGTCAGCTGGACACTGGCTATTTTATGTATTATATTATAAATATGATAGTTCTTTATATTGGAGGTTAGGGTTAGGGTTAGCCCTAACCCTATATATTGTCATGTGTGTCTGGTTACTGAAATGGTAAAACATATCAGGATAATATCCATTAACACTAGGGGTGCAACGGATCAAAAAACTCACGGTTCGGATCGTTCCTCGGATCAGAGTCACGGATCGGATCATTTTTCGGATCAGCAAAAAAAAAAAATAGACAAGACAAATAAACATAAGTTGTGTCTTTTTGTTTATTGTTATTATTGTTTGTGATAGCTTTAGCCCGGTAGGTTTGTGCAGGAAGGGGCTGTTTAAATGCCGCGGTGATAAGCGGTTGTTGAGTCGCTTTCGGTTTCACTCCTGTCAGTGAAACACCGGGGTGATGTCGCTGCAAATGCGTGGTCATGCTAGATGTGTAACCGTCACGGTTTTATCCACTAACCTCTTTCCTTCATCATTAACTTTGACAGGGAAGCCAAAATGCTCCCAAACAGGGGATTTAAATGACGCGGGGTGTTCAAGCTCCTCCGTTCCTCCGCTCGCCATGACCACGCTGTGTGTGGACTGAACATGCGCACAATTATTTTTTTCTATAAATCAATCCGCGGATCATGTGTGTGCCGAACCGAAATAATTGATCCGAACGGATCACGGATCAATGATGATCCGTTGCACCACTAATTAACACTAAAACATATTAATGGCAACTTGTATGATAGACTGTTTAATATTTCACATGACGGGTCCAGTTATTAAACCTAATTGGAAAAAATATTAATACACCATTTTCAAAATGTACCCCAGAAATACCTACTTTGTTATACCCATTCAGCTCTGGTAAATTCAGTTTGGATGTTAGATATGTGACATTTAAACAATTAAATGGATCCTTATATTGATTTGGAGGTTTATTCTGAGGCCTTCCTCTACGTCCTCCTATGTTTCCTGACTTTTGACAACTTTTCTCTTCTTAGCCTCCTCCTCAGGGTTACTGTCCGAGTCACTCTCAGAATCCTTCTCTACAATATAATCGGTCATTGATCTCTGGCTGGCTTTCCGTTTGCTCTTCCTCACTCTCTTGCTTTCCTCCCTCTTGTCCACTTCTGTCAGTTCATAGGATGGATCCTTGTGACTCCAAGTACTATCAATGTCCTCGGAAGAGTCTCTCCTCAAATGGCCCTTCCCTGACGTCTCAGCTGCTGTGGTTGGGTCTGGGGCCTCCCCTTGCACAGCAGGAATAGAGTTTGTTGCTGCGTTTCTTTTGGGTCTTCCTCTGGGTCTACCCGTGGATTCCCAAATGGTCCCTTTGGTCCGTTTCACAGGTCCACTCAGCCCGGAATCGGAAGCTTCCTCTTTATGGTACCGCATAACGTGACTCTTCAAGCTCACGTTGTGAGTGAAGCTCTTGTCACAGTGCTGGCACTGGAAGGGCTTCTCCCCGGTGTGCACACGCAGATGGGATTTAAGGTGGCCCGGCTGGTTGAAAGAGCGACTGCAGAACTCACACACAAACTCTTTCATGCCAGTGTGCACCATGGTGTGTCTTTCCAAGCGGTTTTGATTCGGGAATTCCGAAGCACAATGGGGGCAGGTATATCTTTTGGGGCCCCGGTGTCCTTTCAAGTGTTCATTGCGTGCATGGATTTTGGCAAATGTCAAGGAACAGTCAGGGCATATGTATGGTTTTGAACTGGATTTGTGGGCTCCCTCATGGGCATGTTTGTCAAGTTTTGTTTTAAAGGGGGCCAAACAGAACTTGCAGAGGTGCTTATAGCTTTCCTTGTGGATTGCGCTATGAACTTTGAGGGAATGTACGTCCGTGCATCTCTTGCCACAAACATTGCAGGAAAACGGCTTGATTTTATACTCGCATGTATGAGCCTTGCCGGTAAAGAAAAAGGCACCACATTCGGGACAAAGTTGACGGACCTTTTTAGGCAATTCAGAATCTGAATTCAAGTCACTTTCTGCGCTTTCGCCGCTTTCACCGCTTTCACCCGAGTCGTCACTCTCAGATTGGTCTGAATCTTGGTTTTCCCAGTCTGAATCACGGTCATCCTTCTCCTCTTCACTTTCTTCTTCTTCCCCTTCTTCACTTGAAGAGTTGTTCTCTACTTCCGCCTTCCCCCCCGCTTCATTTGAACAATTGTTTTCTTTTCCTGCTTCCCCTCCTTTATTTGAACAATTGTTTTCCTCATCAAAGGTAAACTCTGATAAGTCAACAGTTATCCCAGGGCAGCTCTCCTCACATGGCGCAGTCTGCAAGAGAGATGGTAGTAACTGATCAATGCCAAGCCTTCAGGTAAATAATGATATGAAAAGAGAAAACAAAATTGTATCAAACCATTACAAAAAATGTGAAAACATCAAAGACAGAAAGATCCAAGATCCCATGGCATGCTACTTTATGAATGCTTTTATATAGCTGTTAGTGGGTCCCTAATACAGTACTTGAAGATGTTTAAGAAATTCAGCCTTGGTGCAGAATTACAGCCACTACGAGCCAGTTCCACAATGAGCTCTCCACAAACGTGCCGTTTTTAAGAGGCGGGTCAAGGTGGAGGGTGGGGGTGTGGCCCTGAGCAGCTTGCGGCCACGGTACTATGCGCTACTGTTTACAGTGTATCGCAATGGCGAGGCACACACAGCTTTAGGCCGTGTTCTGTAAATATTCTAGAACACTCCGGGTGCTCTGGCGGGAGTCCTGGAGCTCTATATCTAAATAATATAATATCATACATAGATATCTATATCATATAATGTATATTATCACAGCCAAAATCTGTGTGCACCTCCAGACGATATTATGCATCTCAAACGACTGCGTCGGGTTCTCCGACGTCTCTGGTTCTTCCACATCAATCTGAAGTACACTGAACCGTGACATGGAGGAGAAAGGGATTGTTGCCTGCGATTGTTCACCGCGATTGTCTCCCGCTGGAGCCCTGGTGTTGCCTTAGCGCTGCCCGCTGCCCAGCGGGGCTCCGGCGGGAGAAAATCGCGGGCAACAATCCCTTTCTCTTCCATGTCGCAGTTTATGTACTTCAGGGATTCAAAGCTAAAGTTCCTTTCCCCCAATTCCTTCTCAACCATGGCTGACATAACCCCCACTAAGTCTCGTTGTGGAAACACCAGAGACTTCAGAGAACCCGACGCAGTCTAGTCTTTTCACCAAATGCAAGCTTTCCTTATTGTGTTGCGTGTTATGTGCCATAACACCAACAGCAGAACGGTTATCCAAATAACAAAGAAGTGTGCAACAATACAATACACATAATTATCAAAAAATGAATGTAGGGACAAGAATAAAATAAAACTGCTCAATATTCATTTGCTTCCACAACACACACACACTATTATATACTGTATACACACACACACAACAATTTGTAGCTTACCTCTCTGCATGAGAGTGTGGTTTGAGAAGTAGACTGGCCTTGGAATTGATCTTCTGAGCCAACTATCCCAGCAGCTGAAGCAATCGGATTCTGAAATGTCACCATGAAGACAACAGTTATTACTAGTATAATGTTAGATTATATCACTCACTGAAAATGATGAGTCATTTAAAACATGTTTTCTTTGAACACACGATTATAACAGCGAAAAACAAAGCTGCTTTACTGTTTTTGAACAATTTTAACAATTTGCCCCGATAGCAGCTATTATTGTGTACTTTGTAAACATAAATATAGTAGAATATTACAACAGTCTAAAGGCCGCCTCATACCGGATCCGGACGAAATTCGTCTGTCCGTACTAAACGTTGTCTCCGGGACTACCCTTCATACCTCCGTCCGGTTTCAGCGTTGTTATGGATGTTACGCAAAACAACCTCTAGAGGGCAGTGACTGTCATGTATAAAATGACCGGCATCGATAATCGCAAACATGAGCTGCTTTCACATATGACCTCCGTCTTTTCTCCGCATTTGTGGAGCAGGAGGTTCGACCGTGAGGGTCATTCACACTTATTCACACTTGATGCCCGATATGCGGAGATCGGTGTCAGTAGAATCTCCGGCTGCTTAAGGGGGGCGGGCTTGCAAGGGACGGCATATGACATAGGGTCGCAAGGGACGGGATCGGATTTGTTTTGGTTTGACCGCAGACAGCACGCAGGCAAAACGGGCAGAACTCATCGTGATCATGTTAAATGTTGCTGCAGCGATGCATATGCATATATTCCGTTGCATCCACAACATCCGCATCGATCAATGAAAGATTGGAGCATAAGTTACAGACAAATAGAAGAAACGGCTAACAAGAAAGGCGTTGCGATGACTGCGTTACCGGAGGAAGAGAGCGTCTTTTTTGGCTTCATTTCACATCTAACAAACACTGGGACAAATTTCTGTGTTTAACTGAGAAAAAAGGGAGTGGAAGGACGGGACCCTATAATGTTCAGCTAACTGTTGTCAATAATAATTGTTACGAGAGTAGCGTATGTGTGTGTATTTTTTCAGGAGGTCCAACGTCAGGATATGTCATTCACATATACGGCACGTCCGTAGAATCTACGGAGAATAGATGGATGCACGTCCATATGTGAAAGCGGCTATGGTATCTGTAGAGGAGATGACGGTGGCATGTGGCACCCCTCACCAAGCTGCAGATTCTCTGCTCAAAATTTAAATTAAAAAAAGTTTTTTTTTTAAATTATATATATATATATATATATATACACACATAGATACACAACAAAGATAGCGTAGCATAGGCCTACTATTCTCTCTCTCTATTTTTGCGAATGGTTGGACTTCTCTACTGCAGGTGTAGCACCCAATTTGGTTCTCCCCCAGATCCTGTTCCCCCTTACGTTGATTTACTGATGAGCCGTGCGTAGTTGCTATGTTACCGTACGTACTGACGGAGGAAACGCAATTAGAAACACAGCTGGATGTACGGAAAGCGAAATGGGACAAACCTCACACCATGCTGTGCGGCAGTAGTCTATGCTACGTTGATTTTAGCGTCATAACACAACTATGAATGTGTAGGCTACTGTTATGTAATTAAATAACAGAAGATCGGACAATGGCGACATCTCGTTTTCGCGTGCAAGCTCACGCAAATCGTCATTATGTACCACTTCGCTTTCCGTAGGACCAGTTGTTCTGGGTTGGTTGCGGGCGGCGTCAGTTAACATGGCGGTTCGAGGGGGAACATGAATTCCGATGGGGGACCAAATCGGGTGTCTCACCGCCTCGATCTCCGGTGGTATTGCTCCGGTTCGTCCGGAGCACTCCGGATTCGTAAGCTCAGAGACGACGGAGCCACTGACGGACGAAACTACCTCCGGGACCGGACAAAAGCGTCCGTATCCGTATTTACCGTAGGGTGTGAATGGGCCTTTACCTGTAGGCGAGTGCGTTTTGCTGCGGGAGGTGCATTAGCAGCGCTGGCCCGTTCGTCATCTGGGGACGGGCCCACAGCGAAGACGGACGGAACAGCAGTTTTTTTTAGAGCGTCCCTCATCATGCCGAAAAGATTTCTATCATAATCCTCCAGTTTGAAATGGAGACTGCATATCGTTTTACCTTTTATCATTTCAATACCGGCGTCTTCTCCAATAGTGGGGTTGTTTATCGCCCGCAGCCATCGTTTGCAACGCTCACTGTCTCTCACTGGCAAAACGTGAAAACTTACTTTCTGTCCCTTCCTAGACTTTTCGGTGCAACCGGGTACCAAACAACTATTGGGCATTTTGCGTTTGAAAAAACGAGAGCAGAAGTCTAAACTAGTCAACGTATCACGGGGATATGTTTACACAAAGTTTGCTCGCGCTACCACTCGCGCAAGTATAATGGGTCCTCCCCCCTCCAAATGGAAACAGGCGGACGGGGCAGCGAGCGCAATGCACTGTGGTAGTTGGAGGATTTCTTACTTTTGAGCCAGAGAGACCATAAAACACTATCTGCCTTTTTGCACATTTATAATACATAGAAATATTTACTTCATATAACCTTCATATGTCCACCGGTGAAGTAAGGACACAAATACACACCTAAATTATCATATTGGGGTAATTGTATGTATGTATATATGCTTAGTTTGAGTAGGTAGGGCGTTCCAATTCAGATCGGGGCGAATAGAAGTGTACTGAAAGGACCGGGATGGTGTACCCAAAACGGTCAAACCGCGAAGTGTGGACTCAACGAGCATTTTCCACATAGCCTGCATTAATTTAGTTATTTTGTAGCTTTTATAGCTACTACGCGTAAAGAGTTCATCGTTCACAGCGGGATGTTTTTTGCGGGAATTTCTGGGTAGTGCACCATGGAGTATTCGATTTTGGAAGACATTGACATCTGAAAATCAGCGCACTTAGTGAGTGCGGATAGTGTACTATGGAAGTATGGATATCGGAACACACGTCATCAGCTACAAAATGTTTGCTAATGCAATAGCCAAATGTGTTGTGGGCCTATGTTGCTAACTAGCTGGAGGATTGCTCAATGCTCAAATCACTTCTCTATTCCGCCATTAATACACTAACACATTAGGAAATCACCAAAACAGTAGTTAAAAGAGGTAAAAGTAAGACTTACTCGGCTAAGAGACAGCTTTCGGTGCAAAGCATTTCTGCTAGCACTAGCAGTGGTAGCACTTGGTCCTCCAGTCCCGCCCGCGCCAGTTTCAAGTGGATCCTTTGGCTTTGAACTTGAAACCATCAAGTGAACAGCGGGAACAGCATCAGCGATCAGCCTCACATGATCCTTACTCCGAAATCCCATCTGAGACTCCAACAAATCTCCTTGTCGATAGCTCTCCGGAGTGAAATGAGCGCTACAAATCACCGAGTGTACGGTGACAGACGCTGCCGTGAAGTCTGCTCTCTTCACCTGCACGAAACGCACCCATAAACGAAAAGCCTTGCTTTTCCTTGACGGAAAATGATGGACACGATGTTCTGTCAGGCAGGAATTTGTGCATCCTGCACAAACACAATAATTCACCATGACTAAACTCAATCGCAAACTCAATCTGTCTCTTGCTACCGCTCTCGTACTACGTCGAAACCCACAATGAGAGAGTGGCGCGCGAAGGGGACTGCCTACTACCTCTGCCTACGTCATAGGACTTGTTGCTAGGGGGTTCAACGATAGGTTAAAAATTGGCGCATTTTCATCAAATTATATTTTTTACGTTTTGTGTAACATAGTAATTTCTACGTTTACGTTTTTAGAATACCTTTTCAGACAATTTCATGTATTGAGTAGGATATAAATTAAACCTGCAAGTTGCTCTTTAACAAATATATTGCTGATTGAGTAAAATTAATGAGTAAAAGTACTTACATTAGCGAAAACACATGACAGCTCTTTAAATGTAATCACATAAATATTGTCAGCTGATCATGTCCTCTGCATCTGAACAATTTTCTGTTCTTAATGTTCTGTTGAAATGTTAATAGGCCTACTGTATGTTGCAGCAAGACTGATAGCGCCTCATTGGATGTCTCAATGTCAACTGTTGATGACACCTTGAATCTCACCTATAGCAGTGTCCATTCTGCACATACCTAAACTATAGTGTATTCATATATATATACCAATGTTTATACTTTACATATCCACTTGTATAGTGTTCTAAATTAGGTATTCATATCTTTCTTCATTCCTTATCCTGCATATAACCTCTTGCCATTGGATATTAACACTGTCAAGGATATAGGCTAGTGAACATCCAGAGTTGAGTTAATGCATCTGTAACTGTGAGTAAGAAGGAGAGGTGGAGAGAAAGTAGTATCAGAAAGGGAGGTAAGAGAAACTGAGGAACAATGAAAGGTTAGACATGGAGAGTGACGAAGAAGGAAGGGTTAGAGGTGTAGTGAGGAAGGAAAGGTTAGAGGTGAACAAAGATGAATAACTAAAGGTCAGAGGTGAAACGAGGAAAAGGGAGGAAGAGCAGCTCTATTAACGGACACAGGGGTGTCCCCTCTAGTGGCATGATGACACAAACTGCAATGAAAGTTGTGACAGATACCCCATTTACCTCACATCCGTAGCCTTACTATACACAACGATAACACCAGCAACAAACTGGTTTCATTGATAACCATTTCATTTAGTCTCTGTAGACTCTTAAAAAATTATCAGTTTGATATAGTATTGTTTTTGCATGTGTTCAGGATGCTTGTTTCTCATATTGTCTTCTCTGCTTCTGGTTTCACCTGACTGAGGGGACAGGCTTCAAAGAGGATGTTGGGAAACACAAAAAGTCTTTGAGGGGAGTTGTAGTCTTTGTAGTCTTCAGTCCTCCCCTCTGCTGTGGTGTTTCAGTCTCTTGGTATACATGTGTTTCCGTTGAAGATTATTGTTGTTGTCAAGCCATCGGGAGAACATGGGAAATTGTGTATTTCAGTAAGATGGGATTGTGCTTTCACATTTTTTTGTCAACACTTTGTTGTCTTACTACCCGTTTGGGGAAATAAACCTTTTATTTTGAACCTGTGTCCCTGTGTCTAACTAGTCCCTTACAGATCAGTCTTTATTTTTCTTATTGGTTTATGTTTAGTATTGCTCATGGAAGTTATTTTTGATGTCCAGACCTGTATTATAAAGCTAACATTACATTCCGTGTTTGTGAAGGGTAAATAGCATGCCTTTATTTATGCATATAGACACA
This sequence comes from Micromesistius poutassou, assembly GCF_964030765.1. Classification (NCBI taxonomy): domain Eukaryota; kingdom Metazoa; phylum Chordata; class Actinopteri; order Gadiformes; family Gadidae; genus Micromesistius; species Micromesistius poutassou. The sequence continues at coordinate 11,796,564 of NC_140286.1, forward strand.
ATGATCAGCTGATCTGTAAGACGCTTTATTGATCTTTTAAAATGTTAACACTGTTTGAAATATTTTCTTATTTTTTTCAAATTGAAATTTGCACAAAAATATGGAAACTTTCAGTCGTTTCTTCAGACACTTTGATGTACATAATAAAATATACAATATACACATAATACACAGTAAATCATTAAGCATAGCAGGACGACATATAAAGTCATAAATTGCACAGTTTCATTGTATATTTCCCACTCCGACACTGGAGAAGTAGGACTCTTAGAGGTGCTGGGCAAAAGCTACTGGTCCAATTACTGAGCTTAAAAAATACATGCTTTTTTCGCATTGTTTCTCCATCGTTATATTAATCTTCCAATATCTGCCATTATCCCAGCAAGACTGAAAACACCAGAGCCAGAGAGTGAAAATGTCATTACACCCGATAATATAGCCCTCGTTATCCTGATCTCTCAGTTCTAAGGCAATATTCATTTCACAGGCAAATCAGGCATAGGATGTCTTTTTTCTTAGCCAATCAGGCTTATGAGCTGATAAAGAAACATCCGAGAGAAAGGCGTCCAGATACTGCATAAGCCATCAGTCACAGAATCTGGCTTCCTATCGCTGGATGTCATGGCTTGGCACACACACGCTGTGTGTAGTCTTGGATGTAGCTCGTGCTTGCACTCCTCCTCAGCTCTTCAAATCAAACTCGGCTTCCTCACAGATATGTATATGATGGATGGACGGATGGGTGGATGGCTGTGGCCATTTCCCAGTGCTTAGGCTTCAACACTGAGGTTTTCCCGACTACACCGGCGACATTAGCGAGATACACACAGCATGCACACATGACAATGGGATGTACTTCATAGAATGGCAGTGGTAGAATACACAGTGAGCTATAGATGGGGAATCTGTTTCCCTGTCCGTCAGAATAACACATGGGCTGTGACACCGGCTGCTACAATGTCTTCATCAAATATATATATTCCAAAAAGTAGAACATAGAGTTAGTTATGTGACATTCAAAAGTGTGCCTTTCATCAGTGAAAATACCGTTGAAACCACAATGACCAACCTGGACAAAGTGACAACAAAAACATAGTAAGCCTACACACACCACAACGTGCTTCACAATCTATTTGTGTTATGTAGGAATTCGGACACCACCATCGAACGACACACATGGCATGAGTTCATAAAAAGCGTAACGTTTAAATGTCATCGGTTTCAGCTCCGAGCTCCTCAGTCGATGCTCACGTCTGGTTGGATAATATTGCTTTGAGATCCCAGTGACCCTATTCTGTTCTTTTCACTGTCTGCAACTCCCACCCCCGCTCTCCCTTCCCTCCTAAATCTAAAAAGCTAAATGTCACCACTACGCCTTTCAGCTCAGGTCTTCATCACCGGTGGGTTGGCAGCTAATCTTTGAACCAATCAGTGGCGATGTGACTTAACGGGGTCGTCTGAGACCAGACGTCTAGCAGATCTCCTGGTACTCCCCTTGGGGACTTTGTTTTGTTTCTTTTGCCAATTGATGGGAAATGCATGGCATGGTTTTGGCATGGATGTGTCCTGCAATGCATGCTGCTGGAAGGGCTTACTTAGACATATGGGGACAGTGCTCAAAGAAAACGACAACAAGAAAAATCAACAAAACACCTGGATGTTTCATTGAGATAGCTTGACGCTAATGCTACACTGTGACATAAATAAACAATAAATAAATATAAACCCATAAATAAGAATGCTGATGCTGATAACACCTATGTTGTCCTGCAGAGACCGTCCCTCCAACAGCAACCAACCGTCTGATTTCCAAGCCTCCCTGGGCTCCTCCCCACCCCCCCCCCCCCCCGGAGGCGTCCTGCACGGAGCGGCCCCCGCGTCCGTCCCCTCAGACGACCGCCTCCTCCCGCGGCAGGTCGAGCCTCACCTCCCCTCCCCCCGCCGCCGCCGCCGCCGAGTAGAAGGCGGCGGCGGCGATGGCGACGGCGTCGGACGACGCCCCCCCTCCGTCCGCCTCGGTGGTGAACACCTTACAGTCGCCCGGCCCCTCCCCCTCCACGGGGCTGGAGGCGCGGGAGGACCCCGACGAGGGGGTGGGGCTGAGCTGCACCGCCGTGGTGTCCTGCAGCGTGTGCTCGCTGGTCTCGATCTCGAAGGTGGCGCCGCCGGCCAGCCCGCCGGGCCCCATGAGCCCAGCCCCCCGGCCACCGCCCACCTTGGCCCGCAGCGAGCCCTGGGCGGGGGGCAGGCGGCTGCACACGCAGCACGCCCCGAAGAAGGAGAAGGCCACCAGCAGCAGGATGGGGCCGATGATGATGGGCGGGTTCCCGGAGGGCAGCAGGGTGCTGAAGGCGAAGGCCCCCACCAGGGTGATGTTCATGCCCGCCAGCATGATGCACAGGCCGCAGGCGCAGCACAGCGCCGGGGAGGGCAGGCCGTGGGGCCGGGACGTCCGCCGCTTCCTGGCCTCCGTCGTGGTGGAGCCCTTCTTGGGGACCGGGGTGTTCCGGTCGCTGATCACCATGGTGGTTTTCCGCGCCCAACACCCACCTTCTTAGCTTGTCCTTCCTGGGTATCTGGGTCTGGTTCTCTCTGGTCTCTATTGTTCTCCTCTCTGGTCTCTAGTGTAGTCCTCTCTGGTCTCTATTGTTCTCCTCTCTGGTCTCTATTGTTCTCCTCTCTGGTCTCTAGTGTAGTCCTCTCTGGTCTCTATTGTTCTCCTCTCTGGTCTCTATTGTTCTCCTCTCTGGTCTCTAGTGTAGTCCTCTCTGGTCTCTATTGTTCTCCTCTCTGGTCTCTATTGTTCTCCTCTCTGGTCTCTAGTGTAGTCCTCTCTGGTCTCTATTGTTCTCCTCTCTGGTCTCTATTGTTCTCCTCTCTGGTCTCTAGTGTAGTCCTCTCTGGTCTCTATTGTTCTCCTCTCTGGTCTCTAGTGTAGTCCTCTCTGGTCTCTATTGTTCTCCTCTCTGGTCTCTATTGTTCTCCTCTCTGGTCTCTAGTGTTGTCCTCTCTGGTCTCTATTGTTCTCTCTGGTCTCTAGTGTAGTCCTCTCTGGTCTCTAGTGTAGTCCTCTCTGGTCTCTAGTGTTGTCCTCTCTGGTCTCTAGTGTAGTCCTCTCTGGTCTCTAGTGTTGTCCTCTCTGGTCTCTATTGTTGTCCTCTCTGGGTCTCTGGTCTAGTCTGTCGTGTTCTTATCAGCTTAGATGGTTCCACATGACGCCAGAATGATGGAATGGCCATGCATTGGAAGCAATGCATGGAAAAACACATTTTAATATGCCATTGGGGCTATAGGACATTTAAATATCATGTGAAAGCAGATGCTCACATACATACATCCTACTCCCCACCTCTTCATTTTTGGCCTATATTCCCTCTGAACATCTCTCACAGGCTCTGCTCTACTCCTTCTGCTACAGGTACTTCTATCATGCTTTCTAATGTTAATGTTATATCACTCTACTCATACATGTGATATAACAGATCCAGATGTGTAGTGTGTACATATCTGGCCTTGTACTATCTCATGCTTGAGTAAAATAATTTATTTATGCAATTACTTCACTATTACAAACGTACTACACATTTTATATAGATTTGAGAAAGTCGAACAGTTTAAATCAACAGTCACATAACATATTATAATATGTGTATGATAAAAGCATAAACAGCATAAACCTTTCATTAACGGTTGGCCACAGTTAAATAACATCAACCTGTAGCTACTGTTGGTACTACAATTACCGAATAGGTGCAAAACGCCAACAGAAAACACCTATATAGCATTACCAGTGTATTCCGATTCTTGTAATTAGTTCAAACCGAGTGGACAAATGCTTAAGATCCACGATGGCACAAAGACATGTGTATTTTCTATTACGAATAACAAAAACTACTTACCCTTTTTTTCTCGCGATGTTTCCTACTTATCAGCAGGTACAGTTCAATATGTGTTACAGGATTTTCAATTAAAATCCCGGCCTAATGGAGAGGTTCACGCGGGGTTTCGATCCCAAACAGGCGGTGTGCATCACGTTCGTGGTAAATGACGAGCATCGGGAACCCCATCGGTCACACATCCACAGAGAACGCGAGGCAACACGGCGCGACTTGAAACCCCTTTACCGGGGGGAAAAAATACTACAACTGGAGATGACATCCGGACAATTCTCCTAAGATCTGATATGCGTAATTGGCTGAAACTGTGCGCTGATTCGGACCGAATGACCCGCCACACGCACACGGCGCGGAAGGTTGGCTACAGAAACGGAAGAGTGAACTGTGGTGTCTGCTACATCTGTGGTGCTACGGTCGTTCAAAATGCAACGACGGCAATCGTTTGCTCCCCTCTCGCCTTTGATGGGTATACCGCGAGACGCGCCTCCTGCTCCAGCCGTCCACCGCTCATCCCTCCGAAGTCGCGCGTGGAAGCCGGATCAAAATAGCCTTCTATGCACGCTCTGAGCAAAGGGGGGTGCAGATGAAGGTGATACTCCTAAGACCCCTAGTGGACACATCTGTTGCAGGGTCAAACTTCACATCTGTATCTGCTTCACCCCCCCCCCCCCCCCCCCCCCCTCTCTCTCTCTCTCTCTCTCTCTCTCTCTCTCTCTCTCTCTCTCTCTCTCTCTCTCTCTCTCTCATATTCTCTTTATTACACAGAATCCAATAATTGTGTACATTTAATCTTTGTTTTAATTCCAAAAGGTTTAACTTTACAAAGACAAAATGCAAGAGTCCAAAAAATCGCCAACTAAAACTGACCAGGAGAAGATATGTTTTGCATCCATGTGAACCGCGTTGCAATTTGCCTGTTTGTGCATATTTTAGTGTGTGTGTGTGTGTGTGTGTGTGTGTGTGTGTGTGTGTGTGTATGTGCATACACATTTGTGTGTACATGTGATCGTGTGTGCTATTTGAGTGTTTGTGTGTGTGTGCTTGTGAGTATATTTTTTTCTGTGTGTGTGTGTGTGTGTGTGTGTCTGTGTGTGTGTATGTATGTGCAATGCATATGAGTGTGTGTTTGTGTGTGTGTGATAGGCTCTGCCTATAAGAACTTAGAATGATGAATAATGTAAAGAGTCCATTCCTCACTCAATGACCATAATCATCTCCTAATTGGTGTCCAAATGCCAGTTGTGATGAGAAACGATGGACGGAAATGGGCTCAAGGCACAGGCACTTGCTTTTTCCAAGTGCCAAGGGTGAATAGAAAGTGTACAACCACTGAACATGTTACAATCTATTAATGGATTTCCTGATTTACTATTAGGCCGTATGAATACATTGTGTGGATATCAACACTACGGCCATCATCACCAGTGTGTTTTCTCCTGGTTTGCAAGAGCAACCCTATGCACGGATTGATTACCACCCAGGGAAGGTTAATTATGGTTGTCATAGTATCCATATGTGAGTAGGAGGGGGTGACATCATGGCAGGTCCTGTTCAGAAGCTGACTGCTTGAATTTCCTCTTTGACAAGATGTCTGGCACATCGAAGGACGTCCTGAAACACAGGACAAAGCGTGTTAGCCATGTCCCTAAGTGTGAAGTGTAGTGTGCGTGTGCCTGTGCGTGTGTGTGTGTGCGTGTGTCTGTGTGTCTGTGTGTGTGTGTGTGTGTGTGTGTGTGTGTGTGTGTGTGTCTTTAGTGTTCTTCAGTTGATCTTGAAATGTAGCTTTGGAAAGTGTTATTTTATTCAATTCTGGCAAATGATACTTTCATTGGACACAAAAGTATTTACGTTATTCTATTATTTCATCCTATTATTAAGAAAATAATATTGAACTTGTTTAGACAGGGTAACTCCCTAATAGTGCAAGATAACATTAATTATATCTGTAAACAGTATTTACAACAGTCCTCCCCCCCCGCAAGGGGATTTCTCAAATGTCATTTACTAACTTGTCCAACTACATACATGTAGGCATATGATCAGTGAACAATATAATCAAATGTCTCAATTCATAATGTCTGTCAATTCAAAAAGCACAGCACTCAATTCAAAATGTCAAAATCAATTTTCATTTTTTGACCCTTCTGGTCTCCTCCCCATATAGGCAAGTCACTCCTTCAATATCTCAAACTGCGTTTTTTCGTACTTCTCACACTGCGTTTTTTCGTACTTCTCACACTGATCCCCCTGCGATGCCACATAAGAACGCCGTGACTCCAAAAGAGATTTTGCATTGTCTAAAGTTATGTCATGCGTTTGCAAATTCTCAGTAGCTGCCTTGAACCTGGTTAGTATGCTATCCCAATCATTTGACATAATCACGTCTCCTATTTATCAAATTGAGCGTGGACCAACCCAATTCTGACAGATTGGGGACGGGAGTGATAGTGGTCATCTTGGTGTATTTATTATTATTTATTTTTTTGGGGAAATTAATATACATAAACGAGTAATGTATGGTCTTTCAACAATTTAAAGTGAATGATTGTCAATGGTTGGTGCCCCTGGGCACGGGTCTAAGTGCCTTTATGGATAACCCGGCCCTGCATTCAGATGCACAAGATTAAACGGCCAAGAGTGACAGTTGGTGGTTATAGGAAACGTGCATATAGGTATATTTAGATGCCTCCTGTTGGCTTGGTTTTATTCTTGGAAAAAAAAAGGCTGTGGGAACAGCATGTACACTTATAGAGTAAAGAAGTTGAACATGCTGCTGGATGCTGCAGATTCTTTTGAATACATCTTTAAAGTAAAGCACACATTGTGCACACCAGCCACACAAAGGCAATGGAAAACATCACAGATAATAAGATGCCTAGCTTTTTTTTCCCCGCAGGTCGTTAACAAATGCTTCGACCTGGGTCTCCCATGAACCAAAGTACTAGTCAGAGGATACAGACATGAACGTAAGCACCAGTCAGAGGGCTGAGACTCAGGGCCAAAGCACACCCCTAATGTCTTCTGCTGCCTGTAACCCACACAATACTTGTCTTTGCTTTCACCTCACATAACCAGGGATTTGGAGGCAGTGATGCTGCGACATTTAGGACTAGATTTAGGACTAAATCTGGACATAATTGTACACATTTTTTTATTTGTTATTTTTTTATTATCTTTCATATTCCCCGCCATCAGTGAATGCTGTGTGCTGTGGGCTATACTCTATTTTACTATACTTCTACACTTTATACTGTACTCTACTATACTCTACTGTATTCTACTATACTATACTCTACTCTGCTATACTCTACTATACTCTACTCTACTCTGCTATACTCTACTATACTCTACTCTACAAGGGTGTAGATGTGTGGGGCTAATTGTGTGCTGACCAAATCATCCTGCAAATGATCAAACTACACATGAATGAAGTCGCTCTGGGATCCGGGTTACCATAGCAACACCATTGCTGTGTGGATCTGATTGTTTAATTATGAAAAGGAAGTGGCGACTGTTGTTCTTTGTGACGGGGGCATATGTTTGGTCTGTGAAAATGTTGCGGCTCTAGTCTATTTTTTTTATTCAAATTTGAATATGCACACTCATTTCAGTAAAACCACCTCAATTCACTTACGTACTTAAACATAATCAACTTTATTTGTCCATTCATTTGCCCGTCACCAGAAGTGTGGATTCCAGCTGTCCCTGCCTTTCTCCTCATCATCTTCTCGCCCAAATGTAAGGAATCTCTGTTGACAGTCACTAAACCAAACAAAGTCCCCTTAACAAGCAAGCCGCCATTAGATACAGTCTGCAGGCAGTAACACTAACAGGCAGTTACACTCGAGTCTCCAGTGCTTGGTGCGGCAGGGCATTGTGACACTAGGTATCCTATTAAACACACCTCAGCTGGCATCGACAGCAGAGGAAATAAACTAAGACTTATTACTTCTTTTATTTGGAGAAAATCTGCCTCAGAAGTCACGTGACTTCATGGGTGAATGTATTCTTAACTACTGTGTGTTTGTGTTTCTGTGTGTGTGTGTGTGTGTGTGTGTGTGTGCATGCCTGCATCACTCAGATGTTACCCCTCCTCTGGGTTGCTTTCTCCTGCTGCTCCACCTTCCACAAAGGTCCCCATCCGGCTCTTGGGAGGGTCCAGATTTAGCTGGCTCTGGGTCCCTGTCCAGGAAGAGCGCATCGTGGTCAAGGTAGCAGCAAAGCCTTGACAGCCACACACATTACCTCAAATAAATGATATTATACCATATTAATGTTTGTGAGTGTGTGTGCATGTGTGTGTGTGTGTGTGTGTGTGTGTGTGTGTGTATGTGTGTGTGTGTGTGTGTGTGTGTGTGTGTGTGTGTGTGTGTGTGTGTGTGTGTGGGTGTGTCACTCACCTTCCCGTCTCATTGTCTCTGCGGGTTGCTCTGGCGTGGGATTTGAGGGGATAGGGTGAACTCGGAAGTTGCCTGGGAAACAAGAAACCAGTGAATGTACTTAAGAGTCAGTCTAAACATAATGCTTCTAATCACTCACACATGGAACGTGATATATGTGCCAAACAACACGACTGTTCAACGAGACATTTTGAAACAGATAAAATGATTAGGAATTCTCTAACTGTAAAAACTTGTGTTTTTGTGAAGACATTCACCAAGAGTTGGGAACCCGGGGTTGATGCTAACCCAGGCCTTTACCAAGGGAAAGATGGATATCACCAAACCTGGAAAGAACAAAGAGTGGTCAACCTGTTGAACAACATTGTTTTTTTATTCCTGTAGGGGACTCTATTGGGAATCCCATTGAGCCCAGATCTGTTTGGAAGTATGTCCTATTATAAAAAGCTGTTGTCACTCTCTTTTGATGGACAAGATAATCTACCACATGTATTGTTGGTCTCAGATTTGCCCCTGTAAAGAAAAGCAAAAGAAGCCATTCTCCGGGCTTCTCAAGGGAAGGAGGAGCAACAGCTGGGAGGATTCTAGACCATTCTTAATAAACCACTGCTTAATTTCCCTGGAGCGCCTTAGAAAACAGATACCAATGTCGACTCTCCAGTACTCATGAGGAACTCTGCAAGTTTATCGCCTGCGGGTGTTTGGTGGTGTGTTAGAGTGCCGAGTTTGTTTGTTTGTTTTGGTCTTGATTACACACAGATGTTTGTTTTTCCGTGTGGGTTTCAATCAATATGTTTTTACATACACATATGTGTTCATCTACTTGTTGGAATCCAGTAAATAAAACACATTTCTAGAGGGTTAAATGCTGAAACACTCATTATACCAAGAGAAAAACAGTCCAATCCCCCCAAAACTAAGACTCGTGTGTAAGGCTTTCCCTCCAATTCAGCACATTTATTGATTTCCCTTTGGAGCCAAAAGAGCTGGCATTAAACAGTGTCAGGTCCTGAGGGTGGCTATGACGCATGTCTGTGCCTTAAAATGTCACAAATCCACAGACTGAGTGAAGAGATCTTCACGAGAACATGCCGTACATGTGCACATTAGTCAATCGACGTGTCGGCACATGCATCCATGCCTGACACGCTGGCCAAAACCCCATGTACTACGGCGTTACTCGTAGTACATGAAGTCTTACTACTTTGTTCTTTCACAAGATACAAAATCAGAGGCGTAGCCGTTGAGCCTGGAGCCCAGTACAACACTGAAGGTAATCCATCCTCTTTGGCACAGAGCTCAACATTCTACTCCACATGCCAACATTAAACCATCAGCTTCAGTTACGCAAGGCGATATTAAATGATCATGGCTTGTGTGTGTGTGAGTGTGTGCGTGAGTGTGTGCGTGCGTGCGTGTGTGTGTGTGTGTGTGTGTATTCAATTAGGTCTGATCCAATATTTCACGCTTATCTTTCCCCCATGATATTGCATCTGTTTATTTGTCCCATAGACATGGATAGGCAAAGCGACCTTTTACTTTTAATGAGAATATGTACCAGTCCATATTCAATGTATGTAACGGTAACCACTGCAATGGCAATCAGAAAACCAAAAGTCAGGTCTTACGTTCTATGTTTTAATTAGGTATTAACCAGACTGTGTGTACTATTTTATCTTGTTCTGTTAAGCATTTCGTAGCTGTATTTTGAAAAGTACCTTGCAAATAAAGGGTATCATTATTATGATCAGGACGAGTTCCCTATCCATGACAGTACTCACGACTGTCCCGCATGAGGGAGAAGACAATCGAGAACGAGGATACATCCAGGAGAAAAACATCCGCCGAGGCACCAAGTCGGTCACACAGTCTAACCAGGAGCCAAGGCGGCTCTAAGGTTTCACCCCCTCCACCCCCTTCGCCCTCCCTCCCGAGCCGGGACACTCACCCAGGCCCCCTGCTCCCAGGAAGATTCCTCCCACCGCGTCGGCGTCACACTCCCGGGACACGCCGATGATGATGCAGCCGGCCACGATGCAGAGCAGGGCCGAGCCCACCTTCAGCCCGTGGTACTCTCCCACGCTGACGGGGGTCATCAACGCAGGCGGAGGTGAGCCTTCACCTGCCACCTCAGACACACACAGTAGACACACACAGGCGGAAAAACACACACACACACACACACACACACACACGCACACGCACACGCACACAAGCAGAATCCACCTGAGACACGACAGACTCTCTCTTACAGGAGGGCCCTTGGATAGCGACCACCGGCGGCTTTTGTGTGGCTGACCGGCGCCCCCTGGCTCCTCCCTCTCTCCTCATAAGACTCTCAGTGAAGGAAAAACACTTTCTCCGGTGGCGCTTTGCATTTCTCCGCAGCTCCACGCTTCTCATGCATCTTTAAAAAGGCGGCGCTCTGGTTTCCATTGCGCGACAAGATTAAAAAGCTGGTGGCGCTGTCCTGCTCTCTTGCTCTGTCACACACTCTCCCTCTCCCTCATGACAGTGATACGTAGTGTTGTGAATCTGATCACAGTTGACTTGCCCCCTCGTCCCACTGTACCGGATACGGGGGGGCAGGGCCGTGCCGCTGGGGCATGCGGCAGCATGGCCGCTCCGGCCACGACCAGTGTGGTGGCCCTCATGGTCACGAGCAAGGTGCGTCCACGAGCAACGTGGAAACAATGGACGCTCACAGACTGAGCCGGAAGCTACTCTGCTGCTCTGCTATCTGTGACCCTGCTGCTCTGTGACCCTGCTGCTCTGTGATCCTGCTACTCTGCTGCTCTGTGACCCTGCTACTCTGCTGCTCTGTGACTCTGCTGCTCTGTGACCCTGCTGCTCTGTGATAATGGACTCAACTTTACAATGTTTGACTTGCTTTAATAAACCACAAATGGGGGGAGAGAGAGAGAGAGAGAGAGAGAGAGAGAGAGAGAGAGAGAGAGAGAGAGAGAGAGAGAGAGAGAGAGAGAAAAGAGTGATAAAGAGAGGAGAGACAGATGGAGACTGAGAGGGACTAGAGGTTGATAGAGATGGAGGAGCGATAGAGAGTGATGTGAAAAATGAGAAGCGAGGGGAGAGAGGGAGACGAGAGAAAAGCAGAGAAAGGGGAGGTAGAGAGACGGGAGAGAGAGGCGAGGGAGAAGGGGGGATATAGGGATAGATTGACATAGAGAGTGGGGTAGAGAGAGATGGAGCGAGAGAGCAAATGAGGATGCAAGTGTATGAGCTAGAAAGTATGCACGACTTGTGTGATGTGTCTGTGTGAAGGGAATGTGTAATGAAAGGTTCACAGAGTCTTCGGCGGTGGGGGCTGGAGGCCATCCACAAAGGCCTGCGGTTGCCTAGGAATAGCATATCCATGGCAACAGAGGAGATACGTGGGGTTAACTCCAGGTTGTAGAGAAACATATGAAGTTAGTAGGCGACTGTAGACAGGTTGCCTTTTCAACTTGTGAACTTTGAAGATCTTTCCAAATACATATCAGCGAGTGTGCTGGTTTTGCTCGCTTTCCATTCACACATGAACAGCAGGTGTTGATATCCCATCACCTCTACCCTCTGTGAAAGTATTTACCAAAAGCAAAGACTGAGAAAAGCACAGAAAATTATAAAACAGGTTGTCAGGTTGTCCCTGCATTCAACAGGGACAACCTTACTCACTGACAGTTGTCTCTCCCCGACAATCAGGCTTCTCAACCAGCAAGACCAATAGTATTGATCATATTGATCATATGAATATGTTACAGCTGATCGACTTGTACATTCAATGTACATTCCCTTATTATGAATGTGCATATTGATCGGCCCACCTCCTCTATATGTTTATGATATTGAATATTTGTAGCCTTCATACTCCATACTCTCCCTTCATCTATAACCACCAGGATACATGCTTTATTCCCAGTTAATTCGTTTATTTTTAATTATCTATATTTGTTGCTAGGCTAGACATATTTTGTGCTGTTTTTACATTTTTTGTAACCCAGATTGTCTCCCTCTACATTTGTTGCTTGCAATGTCACAAGGAATTGCACCGTTCAGAATGACCCTGTGTTAGATTGTACATATGATAGTATAGTATAACATTTTGACTTTGATACAGGTTTCTAGGTCACTCCTGCTTTTTAACTTTGTGTTAAAACCTCAGAATACATATTGTGTTTTATGCTACTATGAATATGTTGCTTGCCTTTAAGTAAAATATTACAATTATAATTGCTTTGACCTTTTACAGAAGTGTAGCTGAGCCATCAAACAATGAAAACGCAGAAAAAAGGTGAATGACTGAATCAAACTGAATAAATATATATAAAAAGATATACACACCATAATTGCAAGGAAAAGATCTGAAAAACATTGCCTTCTTGTGGCTCGAAATGGTAATGGTTCTTATTTTAGTAAGAGAATGTGACTGTATAAGATCACTAAAATATGAACCTCATGAACTGAACTTGCTTAGTGTTTTGTGGTTAGTTCATAGTAAATAATTTATCAGGCGTAAAAGAGTGAGTTATGAGAGGTCACTAATCAGTTAATTACTTTTGTACTAGCGAACCACCAAAAAGGCCATGCGTTGGCCGGGAATCGAACCCGGGTCAACTGCTTGGAAGGCAGCTATGCTCACCACTATACCACCAACGCTTTATGAATGTGTGCAAGGTAATACCGATTCAGGATACAATTCTGAAATAGGAATATTGGTCAACTAAAAATTAAATTGTTCATTTTAGGCAATATGTTACAGGGCCTTAACGAATACAAGTATTTTGTTTTGTAAAAAATCTATTCTAAACACTATCATCTGTGTGCTGCAGGGCCCATAACCTATGATCTTGCTTATAACCCCTTTGTCCGGCGTTTAACCTAGCTTAAACATCTTCAACCTCATATCTAAATTAAACATTTCTAACCTAGAACCTACACTAACCATCTCCACCTAGACCCAATAATCATTTCCAATATCTAAACTAAACCATCTCTAACCTATAACCAAACTCACCATTTGCAACCTAATATATTAACTTACAATTTCTTAGCTAGTACCTAAACTAAGCATCTCCAACCTAATATCTAGACTAAACCATCTCTAACCGATAACTAAACTCACCAAACCTAAGATCTAAACTAGCGTTAAACCATCTCTTATAACACCTAAACTGACAATTTTCAACCCAATACCTGAACTTCATCATTTCTAACCTAATATCTAAACTTGACCATCTCTAACCTCCCAAAAGAAAAACTTAACTTGCTTCCTCATACCTAAACCATATCCAACCTTAACCTCAAGTTCATAACCCTGTCGGACTCATAACTAAAGGAAGTGATGTCATATTGGTCCTCCATCCCGTGTCTTTAGACCGCCCTGGCACTCGACCCGACTGAATTGAATATTGCCTCCACAAAACCTGTTCATATTTTTTTCTCATTTGTAATTCGACAATTGAATGTCATTTCTTTGGACGACGCACAGGAAATACAAAACTGGACAAAAGGATGACCCCGACGTGATTTGAACACGCAACCTTCTGATCTGGAGTCAGACGCGCTACCGTTGCGCCACGAGGTCCGCTACATCACTAGACAGTATCGTTTTTATAAACCAATTGCTTCAGACATGACGTCTAAGAACTTCAAACTAAATTGCATATTGGAATATGTCCTTTTGCTTTTCCAAAATTGGGAGGAAAAATGAAACAGGAATGTTATTGGAAAAAACCATTGACCACAAAAACAAGTGGGCTCGTCCGGGATTTGAACCCGGGACCTCTCGCACCCTAAGCGAGAATCATACCCCTAGACCAACGAGCCATGCACAACGACCCAAAAATGCCCGTACAAATTGCTTACTTTAAAAATATTATAACAACGCTCTGACGATTAGGGTGAATACATTTAAAATTTCGTCACACCCTTTACGCATTTCTAATGCAATCTGACACAACTCTTTTGCCTTTGAACATTAAAATAATAGTAAATCATATGAATAATAATTAATGCAGAATTATTTACCTTCTTTCATTTACTCAAATTAATGATTGATAATGGATAGCCACTGGATAGCCAACACCAAAAGTTCTGCCCAAATAAAAAGGCCTACCTCTACTTTTGGAGTTTCTTGGTTCATTAATCTAAAACATGGTCACATCCATAGAAGTATAAAGTCATTGGGGTTTACTTGACTTCTTGGCGCACCATGGGGGGTTGCGGGTGTTGCCCGCCGCCTGCTGCCTTGCCGCAGGCCAACTTGTACGTTTCCCCTTTCATCGGTGTCTGGTCGTCTGGACAAAAATCTAAATCTGACATTTGCACGTATCTATTTTCGTAAGATTTTAATTCCATATTTTTAATTGTAGGTGTTTGACATCTCAATGCATGGACATAATGTGCATGTGTAATACAGTTTCCAAATAAAAAAACATTTTAACACAAATGACACACCCTAGTTTCAAAATCACAGAGCAAAAAGGGATCACGAAAAACAACCTGAAACGTGAATTAATTAATTTAAGTTTAGTTTTCCACCACGGTGCGAAAGGTAGCAGTCAGCAAATCTTTCCATGGCATACGGGCTTTATGTGTCATGTGACCCGGACTCAGCCATCTTGTGGAAAACCGAGAGAGAGCCACACAGCTCGAATACAAACCCTGTGCTGTCAGAACAAGCAGAGGTAAGATAGTGGAAGTTAATTATACTATCCGTTGCCCGTGTGGAGTTTATCTGTAAAATAAAGCAAACTATATTACTGCACAGCCACCACTTTACGAATCCGGGATGTTTACGAATGTTGTTATAACACTATGCTTAACCTGGCCTTGAATCACCGCCCTCGAGTTTCTCCGAGGCCGCGTTGCGTTGAGCGGCGTGCGGGGTGTGGTGGCCAGGAAGAGGGTTGCGGACTTCGGCTGGGCGAAGGCCGCATGTAGAAGGCTAACACTTAGCAAGTTATGGTAACTCGTTGACTACAAGTGCCGAGGTGGAGGATTACATCATGACATCGCGATATGAATGCTTAATCCCGGCATGGCATAGCATTTGCTAAAATCGCCCAATTCGTAACACTTCAGTGTATGTTTAATGACATGCTGTGTGTAGGTGGGCTCAGCGTCGCCTTTCTCACTCGTTTTTCCTAGATTGGAGCTAACCTTTAGCCTAGCCTAGCACACCGAGCAGTGGATTGCAAGCATGTTGCAAAGTAACTTAAATCAAATCGTTCCGTCCCTTTAATACCCCCACAATGACTTGGCTCGACCACCATTAACGGTGAATTATCGCCTTTTGTCGTGAATTAATGCCAAGTGGGTTGACATTCAATGGTTGTAACGCAACTGCATGCTACCTAAGACTAACTGGTTTACTGCGAGTGCCAGCAATGCTGTCTGTACATTTAATATCAGTGCATTCATTACTGCGTTGGAGTAACGTAAGGGGATCTAGGTTATCTATTACTGTCCTGTTTATAGCCTTTCACCCATTATATTTCCAGGATACTAACATTATCCAAAGGGCTAACGCTAGGTAGCTATTCTTGGCATAATATATGACATGCCTTTTATGTAGTAATTAAGTCTCCTTCGTAGTCCAACATCAAGCTGGCATTCTCTTAGTGTTTCTGAACAGCCAGTTCAGACATGACCTTTAGTGGCCGACGTATTGTCTCTAGAACATAAATAAAGCTGGCGCAAGTATTTCCTTATTTGGCACACTAAAGGAAAGTGGACGTCGCAGTCGTCAACGACAACAGACACCCTAAAGTATGCAGTTATCTAATCGTTTAGTGTGATGTTTCGTTTGGTGAGACCAAAGTGGAAGTTTGGATTTCAGAGAGAGAATGTGCTTTAGACAGTCAGTGGGATGACCTGTGGGGTGTATTGGTGAGCTACACGTGGCTCTCCGACTTGACGGTCAGGACGTACGCTCACGCAAAACCAGTGTCGAGGAATGTTTCCGTCGCCCTTTGATTGTGACAAGTAGACAGCCTGTGCAAACGGCCTTGCCTTATGCATCGTTGTGACAGTAGGGAGAATACTTTGTGTGCGACAATAAACTAAGTTCCCCAAATCCGAATCGTTCCATCATCACATAATATAGCTTCGTTTTTATACCCTGAAGTACAAACTCGTAAGGAACCCGTTTAGTCATTTACAGGTGTCTCCGGCAAACCCTCTTGTAGTAGGAAGCTTCCGAAAATAGCATCGGAGGATTGCATTTGTATATTTGTATTGAAGAGGGCAGGGATCTTATGGAATGAGCTGTGACCAAAAATATTATTATGTTCCTTTTTTGTTATACAACGTTACCATTTGCAAATTCTATTCTGTCTATTTTTTTCTGTATGGATATTCTCTCTAGGCTATGAGTAAGTCCTCTAAAACTATATATATATAGGAAGACAGAGATTCATGTCATGTGCGGTGAGAATCAATGTATATACTGTAAACATTTAATATATATTTGTTCTTTTCATGTTTTTAGAACTTAAGGGAAGAATGGCTGAAACCCAGACACTTAACTTTGGACCAGAATGGTAAGTGACCATTTCCAGATTTGGATAGATGTTTTGTTGTTGTTTTGATTTTTAATTTTGCTATAATAATTAAACTCGACCAAAAATGATTAATACTATTATGTATAACTGGTACTCCAAAATGTTTTACACTTTTGGTTACATAAACGTTAAGCTTACTTGGCCTTCAGCATGGCGTGTCCCCCCCCTACTTCCTTGCATGTGTTCTGGATATGACTTCTCCTTCCTCTCCACAGGCTCCGTGCCCTGTCCGGAGGTGGTGGTGGCAGTGGAGGCGGTGGGAACAGCAATATCATTGCATCCTCCCCACCCCTCTCGCCTGCATTGCCAAAGTATAAACTTGCAGACTACCGCTACGGGAGAGAAGAAATGTTAGCACTTTACGTAAAGGATAAAGAGGTGAGGAGAAGGGGTTGAACTGGAGAAACGTGTGTGCATTCCAAAGGTTTATTGCACTGATGTCATTGTTGTTGTTTTGCCTTCTAGATCCCTATAGACCTACATGACAAGGAGCTTTTGCCTATCTTACAAGAGGAACCTTTACCCCCGCTAGCCCTCGTGTCTTTTACGGAGGAAGAACAGGTAAAAGGTTTTTTGTATAGGGGAGTCCCTCAGCAGGAGGTTTCCCCATGCCACATTGTAAACACGTATTTACAATGTGTCCCCTTTGGCCAAAGTACTCACTGAAACTGCTGTCTTTCTCACTTTTCCTATGCAGAGAAATTTTTCCATGTCTGTAAACAGTTCGGCTGTCCTCCGGCTGACGGGGAGAGGAGGGGGTCCGATAGTAGGAGCGCCCAGGGGTCGGAGCACCTCGAGGGGTAGAGGTGAGCTCATGTCGGGGTGCTACACGCATTATGCCATGAGTGAGTTTGCCGTTGACCCGACAATTGGAAGATGACGAATTGGAACAACGCAATTTATAAGCATCAATTAAGTAATGTTTGACTGTGAATGTGCATAGGCGATTTTGATTGTTGAACATGTCTGGCCCCGAGTCCTTGTGTGATTTGTTCAACGTGGGCTTGTGTTGCAGGTCGGGGTCGGGGAGATGGAGGCTTTTACCAAAGAAGTTTTGACGATGTTGAGGGAGGCTTCGGCCGGGGTGCCCGGGAGATGCACCGTTCCCAGAGCTGGGAAGAGAGGCACGTCTTGGATTTCCGACTGGTTCCTTAATACCATATCTCGAGGAGAATTATTTGTTGCGTTAAGATATTTGTGTCGTTGCTTTATTTGTATTCTATCTTGCGTTGGTTGTAATTTTCTCTGGTATGAATGAAGTTCACCTCATCCTAAAACCCTTTCCATTATTTTTATTTTCCATTTTAGGGGAGACAGAAGATTTGAAAAGCCAGGAAGGAAAGACCCAGGTTGGTGTTTATTTTCTATTTGAATAACCAGTATTCTTAATGTCATACCATATTGTCAAATGCAAGGTTTTCTAAGCCAGATATATATTTATGAAAGTATTTGTTTTTCTCTTTGTTGACTTTGCAGAAGCCCCTCCAGCCCATTTTCCAATGAATCATAGTAAGTGTGGCCTTGTGCAAACCTTTTCCCTTGTAAGAAGAAAGTTCTTGTACTCAAGTGTAGCTCAGATAGAAACAAATCCACCTTTCAACGGTGACATGCATTGGACAACAAAACCGACCAGGGCCAGAGAGACGACACCCTTCCTCAAGGCATGCCAAGGTTAAAACGTCTCGTCTGTGTTCCCTGCAGTCCGCGCAAACTACGAGGAGGTGGGACCTGTCCTGCCCAGGAAGCACGACTTCACGCGCTCGGAGAGTGAGAACTGGCGTTGCTCTCGCGATGATCAGAATGGTGAGGATGGTGCCTACAGCACAAGTAGGCATGGTATTGTTCCCGATCAATACCAATGATTGGTATGGTCCAACGGACTAGATGGTTCTTAATGATTGATCGCTAGGAGCACCCTATCTTGGCGCTAGCGAGAACGACCGCACAGATCAACAGAAGGGCTTTGGGTATTGGAGTGACTCATGTTAAAAACATGCAAACTATTTTGTTATGTTTGCACACCTGTTAAGCCCGTTCAGGTGACCATTGTTGTTCGAGTCGTTGAGTCACGTTATGACCTCCTCCCCAGACATCGCCAGGGCGGCCGCGTGGCGGGAACACCCGGATCAGCAGCAGCAGCAGGCGCCTCCGCAACAGCAGCGGCGCCGCTTCCCGTTCGACGCCAGGGAAGACGAGCGTGGCTACCGCCGGCCACGGTCGGGCAGCGGGAGCCTGGAGGACGAGAGGGACAGCCTGCCCGAGTGGTGCCTGGAGGACGCCGAGGAGGAGACCGGCACCTTTGACTCGTCTGGAGCCTTCCTCTCGCTCAAGGTGGGGACTCGGGTACGCTCGACCCTAACCCTAACCCGGTCCCACGCGTCAGGCTGTCCAGGTGTTGACACCGGCGCTATGTTCTGGATGAGATCATGGCCAAGATCAGATAGGGACACGCCTAACCTTAAAGTAGAAACCGTCAATATGCTTTTGGACTGATTAACACTTAAAAGATAAAAATAAAAAAAAGCTATCCTCACCTTCTGTTTTCGATTTGCTGCCAGAGCACATGTAAATATAAAGGGCTTGACCTGAATATCACACATCATTTGGTGTTATTAACGGGCACAGACAAAAATGCTTCTGGACCCGTTTGGATAGAGCAGGCACCAAGTTCATACAAATGCAGCACCGGTTTTCTCTGCTCTGTCATCATCTTTAACCCGCCCAATATTATATTAACGGTTGTCATTGGCCCGACCCAAGCCAGGCCTGCTTGACATCTGAGTGGACGGGAGAGGGATTAGTAAATGAAAAGGAGATGTCAAGTTTTGTTGTCACTGGTGAAATTTTAAACTAAATCCTGTTAGCTCACTCCTGTGAGGCTGTTACATGCTAAGCGTTTCCACATGCTTTCAAAGCTGGTATCATTAGTTTGTTTTAGTTATCAGTTTTATTAACGCTTGGGGCAAATGCTCACACAGGCTTCACACCATTGTCGTCACTTGACAAAACTTTGACATTGCTGGATTTGAACAGATTTCGTTTTTGGATTGTATTTGTATCCATTGTTTTCACAGTGGATTTACTTCTGTCTTTGCCTTCTTGTTTCAGAGGCCTTACTTCCAGTCTGCTTTGTGTTGTCAGAAAGCCTCCAAGGAGCCCATCCTGGAGGAAGCGGAGCTGGACTTCAGGCCCCTGGAGGAGTGTGACGAGGGTCTTGAGGAAGAGGACAGTCAGCCGCCGGAGACCAAAGAAACGCAAAATGGGGCCAAAAGAGAGACTGACAGGAAAGAAGGTCAGTTCCATGGGTCTCTATCCCAGGTTATCACCTTTTCAGAACCAACCTGCCAACCTTTTGGATCATTACTTCAATCAAGAGGCAATTGTATTGGAGTCATTTTGGGTGTCAATGTTCTTAAGCCTTATTCGGTTTCCCTGGAAGCATTCAAATCCCATTTTATAATGCACACCCACAGGCATTTCCAGCCTCTTCACACATTGTTTTGTAACTTTCTTTGACATTTTCTGCCTCAACCCTCATTGTCCTGTGACCCCAGCCCCTGCCTGCCACTCAACGGCCCTCTAACCCAGTGCCACTGTTCTCCTCCCGGCTGTGCCTTTCCTTTCAGAGCGGGCCAGGCTGGCGGAGGAGCCTCCGGTTTCCGCTCCACCGGCCCCGCGCCCCCAGGGGCCCAGCCAGGCCCCCGCCCCCAGCCAGCCGGGCCGGGCCGAGGAGACGGAGAGAGGTGCGGCGCGGGTCGGCGAGAGGCGATCTCCTCCGGGCCCGCGACCAGAGCCCAGCAAAGCCCCCCTGCATGTCCCCCTGGCCAACAGCATGCTGGACCCCCGACCCATGTCCCACATCGCCACCACCCTCGCAGGTGGGTTTGGGTTCCCTTCACCTCACTTGTTTGACTCAAGTCTTTTGTTGTGGTCATGTCACATTTCTCTACCAAATAAATAACGGTTTCCCCGACCTGTTCCTTGCAGCAGACGTCTCCATCCCCTCGCCCTCTGTCCAGCGGAGGCACCCCAAGCCCATGGAGGTTCCCATGGCAATGGCCAATCCCCTGCCCTTCGCCAGCATGATGGCGGCCATCGGCCGGCCCATCATCGTGCCTCACGACGTTGACGAAGACGAAGGACTCAAACACTTTGAGCAGGTGAGCTGGCTGCTAATCTGTGTCTGCAGTAGGGATGGGCATCGGTAAGATCTTAACGGCACTTGTTATCAATCCGGTACTTTATCGGTTCTATTAGAAGAAAACTAAACAAATGAAGAACAAGTTCACTTTCTTCAGTTACAATAGCTGACAATGTTTTGAATAAAATTATAGACTCTGTAATGTTGTGAGAATGGAAATATAGAACAAACAAATCAATATATATATGTATATATAAAAAATTAAAAAAAACATTAACGACCAAATAAAAGAGTGGCATGGAGCAACAGGGAGAGTATGCATGCAGCTTGGCCTCAAAAAGGCCTTAAGCGTTTTTTATACACTTGGTCTGATGGAAGATCAGCATATCTGGCTTTTATCCTGTTCTGGCGATCGGTCATTCAGAACAGTGTATTTTTTTATTTGCATGCTCTTGAATAGCGCTACTAACCTATAACAGCATGCTGTTATAGGTTAGTAGAGAAACTTTGCCCAATGTACAAACCACCTTTTTAGTTTCATGATCATTAAAGTAGGCTACTAAGTTGTGTGTCTTCATTGGAACTTTGGGTCTTGTGTCCAATGAGAGCGCTCACACCGGTGCTGCCATACACCCACGATATAACTCCCAGAACTGCCCAAACCTTGGGCAGACCTATCCATAAACAGCTTTTACTAAAATCAAATCATCCCACGTGCGTTCTCATTCTACCAAACCACATTGAGCGACGCAGAAGTTGAATATTTTTATGAACTGAAAAATGTCGTCATCTAGGAGGCTGAAAAAATGGTGGCCTACCTCCAGGAAGGGGGTGTGGACGAGGAGAGGCTGGCGGCCAAGGAGAAGGCCAAGTCCACTGGCTTCCCCCTCACCCACGAGGCTGCCCTCAAGTGGTTCTACAAGGACCCCCAGGGGGAGATGCAAGGTGAGGGACCACGAGGCCCGTGGTCAGAGAGCTGATGTTGAGAATAAGACATTTGAGTTGTCGCCCAGGTACCGTAATCTCGTGATGATTAGAGATTTAACGGTTAAGACAGTTTGCATGTTTGTGAGACTAGTCTCAGAAAGCTAGGTGAAATCCAGGTGGACGGGGTGTGACACTTCATTTAGTTTTATGATTGTGGCTGCGATTTGTGAGCGCGTGTTTGTCTAACGTTGAACACAAACTTTGCATTCACTTGTGAACTTTTCCCTGTGGGGAGGCACGCTTAAACAGCCTGTCTGGAGACCAGCGTTCTTAGAAAAGTCTCTGGAAAGGTTTTCAAATCAACACTGTTAAAAGTTTGGATATAACAGTAAGACGGCTGAGACAGTTCTCAAAACAGTTCATGCTCAGTGAATGAATAGTGCGCCTTTACCTGCTTCGTTAGTATAAAACAACGAAACATTTGACATGGATATTTGTATTTCTAACTAAGTGCACGGCATCTGATGTGTGTGTGTTTAACCCCGTCCCTCTCCCCCCCTGCCGTCCGTCTCCTCCAGGTCCGTTCAGTAACCACGAGATGACGGAATGGTTCCAGGCGGGCTACTTCACCATGAGCCTGCTGGTGAAGAGGGGCTGCGACGACGTCTTCCAGCCCCTGGGGGAGATCATGAAGATGTGGGGCCGGGTGCCCTTTGCCTCGGGCGCCGCTCCCCCGCCTCTCCAGGTGACTGGCCCCGCCGCACCGCGTCACAGAGCATCCATCGCCTTCTTGTCTTATGAGGAGCCAGGCTTTACCATTTATGTGGTTATGTTAGCAAGCGTCTCTGCAGTACTAGCCCTGGCCTCTAGTTGGTGTAAAGCTCCACTTAAATTACAGATAGGTTACACTACATTGGATGATCTGGAGCTGTTGAAACTATTTCAGTGGTTTGGACTAGGCATCCGAGTTGGTTTTAGTCGAGGGCTTAGTAGTTTCAAATGTATAGGGACATTGTGAGTCAAACTAAAAGGAAACGTATATTGGAGGAAGCTTTTTATTTATTTTTATCTGCACTGCACCAAGTTAACATTCAGCATGCATCAATGTCAACAGCAGTCCGCAATCTCTTGTCAACGGTAAAATCCATCTCCAGTGAACCAATGTACAGCTTGTTAACTCAGTGTTGTTTGTGCTTTTGCGAAGCAGGCAGACGGTGACCAGGAGAGACTAAAGAGACACCAGGAGCTCACAGCGCTCAACCTCTATCAGCTGCAACAGCTACAGTACCAGTACCTCATCAGGTACCTCTTCAACCCCTGAACCATTACACACTACCTGTAAAGTACAACAGTCATATTCATGGCGGTTTAGCGTCACCTGCTATTTTGTATAGCTCGATAATAAACCCGTTTGACAGTTTGAAACAATTGATTGGCTTCGCTCTTGGTCATATGTCGGCTACAACTTTACAAAGCAGACACAGTGAAAGTTGTCATCCCTTGATGGCCTCGGTCCACCATGTTCCCTTCCCTTGCAAAGGGAAGGCCCTATTCCACAGTCCGTCGTTGGGGTTCAAACATGATGTACCTTGACTGTCCCCTCTTGCTGTGCTCCTCCAGGCAACAGTATGCCCAGGCTCTCGCCCAGCAGAAGGCTGCAGCCCTCAGCTCCGCCCCTATTCAGCAGCAGCAGCAACAGCAGCAGCAGATCAACGTCCTGCTACAGCAATACCAGGCCCTCAAATTAAGGTAGGCTAACCCAGAGATAAACTGCACTGCATGCAAGCAGACACACACGTAACCTGTTTCAGACTTTTACCTCGAGGTCGGCGAAGGGACAGCAATGTCTGCTTGTGTTTTTTTTGTTGAAGCGGTCGGTTACCTGATTTGGTTTATTTTCGTTGATTGTTTTGTTGTTGTTTTTTTGCACAGAGCGTCTGAAAGCCTCCTACCTCCTGTCACCCGGTCTCTGTCAATACCGGTGTCGGTACCTGAGTCGATACCTGGGTCCGTCTGGGAAATGCAGAACCCCTCGTCTCAGGCCTCGTGCACACCCAACCTCCAACAGAATGTACCGGGCTGTGAGTCACCTCGAGTACTCTCTGGGGGGTGGGAAACTGAGGGGACTTTGTGAGATTGTATTCGTTTATTTAAGCTCACTCCACTCAGTCGTAGGCAAAGGATTAAAGTGTTAGCGGATGCCGTGACTACGTGATGTATCAACCCCTCTGTGTTGCTCCTGCAGCGTGGGACGGCAGCAGTGTATGGGACTTGCCAATCGACTCCATGGCTCAGGCTCCCACCATCGAACAGATGCAGCAGATAGAGAAGGCCAAGGCTGCAAAGGTAAGTGCTTTGTGTGCAACTGTTCCCTTGTTTCTCATTGGCTCTTGTTTCTCGTTGAGTCTTTTTTTTATCGGTTGTTAACATAAGATAAAAAAAAGTAGAAATGGGATTGTTTCATTCAGTTAGACACCTTGTCGTCACAAACACGCGGTGTTGTTGTTGTTATTGTAGTTACAAACATGCAGAACTCTATCCTAATGGTCAGCCATGCTCTATAGACATACCAACACCTCTTCTGCCCCACCAGTCGGAGCTGGAGCGGCGTGAGTCAGAGCTGAGGGCCAAGCGGGAGGAGGAGGACCGAAAGCGGCTGGAGGAGGCCATGCGGGCCCGGCAGCAGGCGGAGCGCAACCGCTTGGAGGAAGAGGAGCGGGTTCGACACAAACAGGTGAGATCCGAAACCACTTCCTCCCCCATGTAGCGCCGCGGGGCTAGACAGACACTTCCTGGCGCAGCTCTAACCGTGATGGGCCGGGGTAGGCTACCTAAGTAGGTAGAGCGGGTTCACTTGTAACCGGGAGGTTGCTGGTTCGATCCCCGGCTCCTCCTAGCTGAGTGACGAGGTGTCCCTGACAAGGCATCTAAAGTGTAAAACAGACCGGCGCGTCAAATGCCACCCCTAGCACCAATAGGCTGCGTCGTGCTGCAGCATTAGCAGGAAGACCCAGGCATGCAAACTTGTCCCCTTTTGGCAAAAAAAGCGCTTTTTCAGGGGACGCTGTGAAATCGGACAGTGGCGTTAAGAATAGTGCCTGTGCGCACTTAGCCGGCGCCGGTGTGGGGGTTGTACATAGAAAATAATAGGGGCGGCTGTTTTGATGTTCGCAGTGTTTTTTGGGCTTAACCCTAACTGCTCCTGACGAGCTGGCATGCCGTTGTCGTGTGAACGCGTGTATGAACCATTGTCAGTCGCTTTGGACCAAAGGGTCTGCAAAACGCCCTGAACGTGAAGCTGCGAGCTGACCCGCACAGTGTGTGGTCCTCCAGGAGGAGGTGTTACGGAGGCAGCGGGAGCAGGAGGAGGCCCAGCACAGACAGGAGGAGGAGAGGCAGGCCCAGGAGGAGGCGTTGCGCAGGGTGGAGGAGCGGCGTCGGGAGGACGAGGAGCGGAAGCAACGCGACGAGTTCCTCCGCAAACAGGTCAGTGCCGGGCAGCCCTGCCCGGGCTTTGGTCCATCTCACCGGGGCTGCGGACCGGTACCGGGCCGCAGAGATGTAGAAACAAAGCCTACAAATTTGAATACATTTGATATAAAAATGCTTATTGCATACCGTTCATCTGATATACTGTGTAAACATCTGCTTGATGTTCACAGTGTATCACAGTTGTGTTGTAAGACTATCTGGTTGTAGCGTCAACACAACTGGCTGATTGTTATTGGCCCTTGAAAATATTCCAAATATGCAGACTGGGCGTGAGTTATAAAAAGTTGAGGACCCCTGACATAGGGGGTCGAATAGCATGGCGCCTGTGCCTCCCAACCACAAGGTTCTGGGCCTGATCATGACGTCCCTAGCCTCAATCAGCTCCTTAATGACCTGTATCTGAATCATCGCCAGCGGATGGGCTGAAGCTGTCCTCCAAATAGTAATGCGATTAAATCTTTCCCACACGACCAGGAGGAGGAGAAGCGGAAACGCGAGGAGCTGGAGGCCCTGCTCCGGCACGAGGAGGAGAAGCGCGCCGAGGAGGAGGAGGCGGCGGCCAGCCTGGTGCGGCTGCAGCTGCTCCAGCAGCAGCAGCAGCAGCAGCAGGAGGAGCTGAAGAAGAGGGAGCAGGAGGCGCAGCGGCAGCAGGAGGCTCTGAAGCAGCAGGAGTCTCAGAGGCAGCAGGAGGTGCTGAAGCAGCAGCAGGAGGTGCTGAAACAACAGGAGCTCCTGAGGCAGCAGGAGCTGCTGAGGCAGCGGCAGCAGCAGCAGGAGGCGCTGCGGCGGCTGCAGCAGCAGCAGCAGCAGCAGCAGCTGGCTCATATGAAGGTGAGCCATGCCGACCCCCTCGCCGGGGCTTGTGTTGTGGACCCTCCCACTGTGGAGTGTAACCGAAAATGCCCGTCCATGTTGTGCGTCGATGTACGCACTTAATGTACACACTTATTGTATGTTGTACGTCCGTGCACTTAATGGATAGTACTTGTGTAGCATCTTATCCTAGCTATCTTTGCGGTCAACGGGTAAGGGGTTAAACTAACAATTGTTAGTGGTTGGTACGTGTTTCTATGAACATCCTTTCTGTACCGACAGCGATATTGTTTCTCTTTCTTGTACTCCAATGTACTTATTTGAATTCACTTTGGATAAAAGCGTGTGCTAAATGCCCTCAATGTAAATGTGTAACTTTGTCGAATGAACTTTAAAAAAGGATGACGTGTCTTGGAAGAGGTTCCCCCGAGCTCCATCTGCTCGTGATCAAAAGGAGAGCATGGAAGTGTGAGAGAAACGCTGTGTGCTGCTCACACCCATCCCACTCACGCCGTTTCTGCGTACCTTTCCCAGCTTCCCTCCTCCTCAAAGTGGGGTCAGCAGTCCACCGCCAGCACGGCCGCCAGCCAGAGCCAGAGCGCCCAGTCGCTCTCTGAGATCCAGAAGCTGGAGGAGGAGCGCGAGAAGCTGTCGAGGGAGGAGGTTGGTACCCAACATCTAACAAAACATTGTTTCTCCATCTCGCCGGGAGATGATTATGAGTAATGCCGCTTAACTCCTCGTCTTTTGGCGTTAACCTAATCTGTGCCACTGAATCACAGTACTATCAGTCATGACACGCTGGATTTGAGAATGATGCGTGACACTTAAAAAAACACCCCCACATGACGGTGCACATTTCATTTCAGTGTGGGGATCTCCGAACGGACTTGACACTTTTCTCAAGGCCGTAGCATCCACCAACTCACTAAACAGTTTATTCGTACTTATAGCGGGCAATCCTAGTCAAGGTGACTTTCTGATGAAGCTTAAAACCAATCAAAACCAATTGGTTCAACCGATAATACCTTCAATCTCAATGTCAGCTTGCGTCATGTCCCCCCCCCCAAACAAGTCCCGGGTCAACATCGCTAGCCTGTTGTTTTTTGCACAATCGAATCGCATCCGTTGAGGTTTTCCTGAAACAACCTCAAAAGCAGCACCTGACCCATCTGACCTAATCCCTCGCTCCTCCTCCTCCTCAGCAACGGCGCCAGCAGCAGGAGCTCCAGAAGCTCCAGCAGCAGCAGGCCCTGCAGCAGGCGCAGCAGCCCCAGGCCAAGGCCTCCAGCTGGGGCAGCGTGTCCAAGCCGCCCGCCGGCACCAAGTCCCTGCTGGAGATCCAGCGGGAGGAGGCGCAGCAGATGAAGCAGCGCAAGGACCACCAGCCGCAGTCTCACCCCACCATCACGCAGCCCAGCCGGGCCCAGAACAGAGCTGTACGTGCACCACCCGCCACCACACTGTCTCCCTTCTTTCCCCTCGGCCGCTACTCCTAGCCTGGATTTGTCCCGAGTACTTTGTGTGTTTATTTGTGTAACGCTGAAAGCCCTTGTGTGTTTCATTTGTGTAACACTGAAAGCCCTAATGGATGAAGTACGGCTGTTGCGGTGCATCAGTGCGTCTGTTCCCAATGGGGTCCTTTCTGCTCAAATCAAACGTAATTTAATATTTTCTGTTGGTAATATGTTGAGAATGTGGAAGGATACACCTTCTGGGCATACTGTTTTGTTCTCGACATGTACTGCTGGTAAGGTGTCATAACGTCCCTGTGGCCGAGCTGACTGGGGGCCGTTTCCTCTCCTCCCAGCCCTCGCTGAGCTCCTCCGTGTGGGGCGCCGTCAGCCCGGGCTCCGGTGCCAACTGGGGCTCTGACCCCGGCAGCATCTGGGGCGACGCCCAGAACGCCAACATGGGCTTCTGGGACGAGGCGGTGAAGGAGGTCCAGCACGCCCCCCAGCTTCCCCAGCCTCCCCCGCCGCAGCCACCGCCGCCCCAGCAGCAGCAGCAGCAGCCGCCGCCCCCCCAGACCCAGCAGCAGTCCAAGAAGGGCAACACTCCCAAGAACAACAAGAGCAACGCCAACCTCAGGTACCGTAGCTTGGGGTCATGCAAGGGGAAGGGGGGGAGGATCCGGTGGTCGGCACATTTTCTTTAGGGTTCAGCTTGTAGTGAGGTCCCTGTGTCTCTGCATGTGATGAAAGTGTGAGCGTGTGTGTGTGTAATCTTCACCATACACGACATATCTTCGACACATCATTAATTAATTGGGAAAACAAAAACATAATCACAGAGCCGTAGAATATTTCCAATGTTCCGATCTCTCCACAAGCACGTTCCACAATTAGACGTTACTCTTTTCCCTTTATCGACTAACACACCCCCCCCCCGAACAAAAACAACGCCATAAAAAGGTTCATTCACTAAAGGCTCTCGTCTCGCCGTGTCCGTCCGTCCGTCTCCCCACACAGCAACTCTGTGAGCAGCCGTGCCAACAAGAAGGCGGCGGAGGAGGAGGAGAAGCTGCTGAAGCTGTTCCAGACGGTCAACAAGAGCCAGCAGGACGGCTTCACGCAGTGGTGCGAGCAGAGTCTGCACACGCTCAACACGGCCAACAACCTTGACGGTGAGCGCACGCCGCGGGGGGGGGGGCTGGTGGTGGGAATAAGTGCCAGCTCGGGGGGTCTCTTGGTGGAACCCGTTTAGTTTCGCTTGAGAGCGTTGATGCACTCAAATGTATGGAGTCATAGCCCTGCGCAGTGGAGGAACTTTATAATGGTGGTGGTGTTTAAAAGTTGTGTGCAGAATTGACTCCACTGTTAAACGTGCCGTATGTGTGTTTTCCCACTGGCAGCCTCTAGTGGCTTGAGTTGGAGCTACAGTTAATGCGGTTTAATTTTCGGGTCTGGTATTGTTTTATTCTTGAGAAACTTTCTAGGTCATATCTGACCTAGAAAGTTTCTTACGACAGGGCTAAGTTAGTAGTGTAAGAGCAACCATGTTCGCTATGTTACCGTAGCATTGTCCCAAACCACCCCAGCTAATCTCTTCCCCCATCCCCTCCCTCCCTCCCTCCACCAGTCCCCACGTTCGCGTCCTTCCTGAAGGAGGTGGACTCTACGTACGAGGTGCACGACTACGTGCGGGCCTACCTCGGCGACACGCCCGAGGCCAAGGAGTTTGCCAAGCAGTTCCTGGAGCGCCGTGCCAAACAGAACAGCAACCAAGCACAGCAGCAGCCGGCCCCGCCGCAGCAGAACCAGCAGAAGCAGGCCTCGCAGAACCAGCAGCAGGCCCTCAAGCAGCAGCAGCAGCAGCAGCAGGCCCGTGAGGCCAAGGAGTCACAGAAGAAGGTGACCATCATTTGATATATACATTTGTTTTTTAATTTTATTTTCTTATGTACCATTTGTAGTTCCCAGAGTTGCTAGGGTAAGTTAGTTGTGTTTATGATGCGGGTGTGACATTGGAATTGGAAGTCAATACAGATGTTCCAGCATCATCGAGACTTAATTAGCTGGCAGATTATTGTAACCTTTCTGTTCTTATACGTGTATTGAATTCTTGTATTCGTGTATTCTTCTTTCTTTTACAAATCAATATAGCAATGTTCTTTTTTAATTGTCAACTGTATTTTTCTTACTTTGCCGCTCTGAAATACACTGTTAGACATCCCACCACCAGCATGAGTCAGGACACGTATGTATGTATGTATGCATGTATGTATGTATGTATGTATGTATGTATCCATCCGTCCCCTCACCCTGCCTCTGGTTCCCCCAGCAGGTGGAGTCTCTGTGGGGCGGGACGGACTCCTCCTCGTCGTACCAGTCCAACCACACCAGTGCCCACCAGCCGCGCTTTGAGACCGTCACCTCAGGGAAGAAGAAGAAAAAGCAGAAGATGGTCCGCGCAGACCCCAGCCTCCTAGGTGGGCCCCCCCCCCCAGGCCCTGTCCCCCTAGGCCCCTCCCCCTAGGACACAGTACAGTACTGTAGCCCTTCAACGGTTATCACTGCAAAGTGTTCACTTTGCAGTGCTGTACTGTGATTAGCTTTTAGATTTCAGGTTAGATTTGTATAGCGCAGTTTACACAGTATCCTGATTCTGATACGCCTTTACACGATGGGCCAAACACAACCACAGCTGTCGTGCCTGTCGACACGTAGGGGCTGTTAACAACTTACAACCCCCTGCCCTCAAAGAGGTTTGGGTGTTGAACCACAGTCGTGCTCTCTCGCCACCGTGTCCGGGCAGGGATACGTCAGCATGTGTGTGGTGACCATGGTGCACCGTGCGAATCAGGTTTAGCATCTCAACCTGCAAGCTGCAGGGCTCATAGAAACACGAAAGCAGGCTCGGAATGACGCTGTTGCCATAACATTTGCACATGAAACCTGCTTGGCTCGTTGTGGTTAAAGACTTTGAGTCTTACGACTTGACAAAACATCCTTCCGAAATGCATGTTTTTTGACGACCATCTAGATCTGATATTTTGTGCTCCCCGTCCGAGGTTTTGACACCTTTTTCCACATCCTTTATCTATAAAAGCCATCAGATATCTTGTCTAAATCGCGATATTCCGTTTTCACAGTAGATGGAGATTATAATGAAAATGTAAATGTGCAAGAGGGAATTAAATGTACGTTTTTAAAGTTAGAATGAAGACAACAGGAAAATGTGTCTGTAAACACAATCTGTGCTGCCCAGAGTGGTAGCACTGCGAAGCATAACCTTCACCATCCCCGTTTGTGTCTCCCCGCCTCCAGGTTTCTCCGTGAACGCGGCGTCGGAGAGACTGAACATGGGCGAGATTGAGACTGTGGACGAGTGACGTCCTGCTGCCAACCGACCCCACGGACTGTTTGTGTTTTGAGCAGCAAACCGTTTTACAACCCCCCCCCCCCCCCCACATCACCACCACCACCACCACCACCACCCACCCAAACCGACCAGAAAGAACTCCAACCATTTTCTGCCCCCACCCCTCGTGTTTTCCAAACCAGCGTTCTCTGACCCCGAAGGACAGGAAGTGACCGACGATTCAAACTAGAAGATCCACACTAACAACACTCCACAGACAAACTCTGCAGAACGAGGGAGTTGGGATTTGTCTTGTCTGCTGTTGACACCCCTCCCCCTCCCAGGCCCCGCCCCCACTCTGAATCGTCGTTGTACGTCTCGGCGGCCAACCCATCCCCCGAGTTCAATATTCATGGAGTAGTTTCGATTTGTCTTTGTTGAGATTTAGTTCCCTACTGCGGACGTGTGGATAGAGCGGTGTCCCGTGGGGAGGGGAAGGGGTCGATCGGTATGCTTAAATCCATTCTATCCATTCATTTTTGTTTGTTTATTTATTGAACCCCACCCCCACCCACCCTCGTCCCCGTACAGCTGAAGCCCCGCCCCCTCCGCCGGGCGCTCGGTTCAGGACCGGAGGGGCGGGGCCCCGCGTCATGTCCTGTTTTAAGGACATGCTTTGAAAGTTTCCAAGTAGTTATCTATTTCTTGTATATTACTAGGCTGTTTAAAATAATAAACTTTCAATTCTGCATCTGTATTATAATATATCGAAAGGATGGATCGCGGGAGTCATTTTTTTTATTACGGTATGAAATAAACAGACTCTTAATGCGGGCTGTCCACTCCTCTCTTGTCTATCATATTTGGGGATGGCTGGGATTCATCTCTGGTTTTCTATGCCATGCTGGGATTATCATTTGGTATTTATTTTCGGTTTTTAGGGAGATTAGCAATGGGCTAAACCTAAATTATTGTAGCCGAGTAAACGGACAAGCAAACATAAAAAATGCTCTCTAATTACTGTACTGCACTTGTTTCCGTCAGTGTAGGATGCTCGCTTCTCATTTGTAAATAGTTTTATTCGATTTGCAGTGGAAGTTGAAAACTTCTCCCTTTTCAGTGTGCAGAAGTATGAATTTGAATGTGGCCCTTTTGTTATTGGTGAATCAATTATTTTAATTACTGACTAGTGCTGAAACTATGAATTTATTTAATCAAATAGTTCATGGTTATTTTTACTGTTTGGCCCATGCAATGAATTATCAAATAATATCTAGTGCCTACAGCGCCAGAGATGCAAAAATCAGGTTTTATGTTGTAAAATAATACATTTGAACTTTTACATTTCAAGTCAGACAAGGCAACAATGTGTTCAGAATAAACTAAACTAGGAGTCAACAAATGGGCGCGAGAACGACAAATGGTGCAGCTGCAGTCCGGCGAGGGACAGTGACTCAGTCACGGCCCGTTGGAGACCAGGGCTCCGAGTCCTTCCACCTCAACCTGTGGTCTGAGTGAGTGTGGAGCAGGCCGGACCCGCCCTCTGAGATGAGCTCACAAGGTCCTCAGTGTCCAGACACTCTCCACACCTCTCCCAGGCCTTCCTCCCACCCTCCCTCCTCCTCCTCCTCTCTCCTCCTCCTCCATACTGCTCTCTTCCCCGTCTTGCCAGCCCCAGACCCCTGCTTGAAGCTCCAGGAGTTACCCAGAACTTTTCTGCCCCACTTAGCGTTCTCCTCGTCCAGGCACCATGGCTCACGGCAGCGGCCTCTTCAGATTCCTCCTGGTGCTCCTTGGTCTCTCGGTAGCGGCCACACGCGCAGGTAGGCCACCCCCATCGCCCTGGTTCAGACTAAGGTGTGTTGGTCAGCATTCTGGGGGAGTTGGGGATGCATTTCAGAGTCCTGGGGTTGTGGAGAGAGATTCTCCCCTCTTATCAAGGTAGGAGAGACACTGTTTTGTTTGAATCGTGAAATCCTTTAAGGTCGGGGTTAGGTGATCGGGGGGGGAACAGGCTTAGACGAAGACATTTGCTCGAAAGGCAACTTAAGTCAGTTTTACTCACCAAGGGACAAGAAGTCAGACATCACAAAACCCATTACTCTTGATACTGTAATATATACATCTTATTTTTTTAATTATTATTTCTATAAACTTGATAGACGCTTAACATCAGGAAGTGTGTAATTAAGTATTTAACCTCATACACTGGCGTGTCTACGTGTCGTTTCCTACTCACCCACACACAGGCCTTGATGAAGCAGTCCTGTGCTGACCTAAATAAGACGTTGCAGCCACTGGCTGATGCTGAAAGCCGCTCTTTGACACAAGTCAACTCCACTCCTTTCATAATGTTTCGGGTTCGTCTGCAGACTCATGTTTACCTAAGCGCGAACCAACCACACGGGTCGCTCCTTGGGCTTGTTGTTGTTCATTATTTGATAGAATTTAATATAGTTTCTTCGATGTATTGGTCTGATGGTTGAACTGATGCAAACCTTACAATGACTCATACCTGCCCTGTGTAACTTTATCACTTCACACTTTTATTGAAAGTGGAATCTTCTTGCCCTTTTCACCCACACAACAAAATAGATTGTGGGTCGTTGGACTGTGGTAAAAAGTTAAAAATAATTCCAGAAATAGACTAAAGGATGCAGCAAAAACTTTGAACATCAATGTGTTAGACAACATTTTCTGTCTAACACATCCATTTCCTTTTTGACACATCAATGGGCCATTTCTGTTTTTTGTTGTCCTCCAGGCCCTGTTAAAGATGAGCTACACAAGCCTTCCGTCTGCAGAGTAAACAAAGCGGAACAGAATGTTCTCCAATAATAGATCTCCCCTGTCTTTCCACTATCTCTTCCTATAGTTGTTTTTCTCCAAAATACTCTGGGTGCAGAAAGTACTTGAACAAAGACCCAGACTGTGGATTGTTCAAAGGTGTGGAACCACTTGGGTCTTCTGCACCATCTCCCATGCTCAAAGGTCATCCAAGGAGCACAGAGGTCAGCGCAGTGGCGGGGCTGGGGGGGGGGGGGAGTCTCAATATTCAGAGAGAAGAAGTGGTTCAAATAATGAAGCAAGTAGCATCGGGCTGTCACCTTGACTCTGGACACTGAGCTATTGTTGCAGCACAATGGACTCTCAGCCCGAATGTCCTGGCAGGTCTCTTGCATTGAGGTGCCATGCTGATACTGATGCAGACTCCTGCTGCTGTTTAGCAACGTTCATTTAAAGAGGAAGAATGTGATCCGCTTAAATGGACAATAAATGACAATGCAGTGGTTGGGCTTGTACACACCGTGGTTGAATGAGCATTCGCCACATAATGTCACACTTAAAGTTAAGTCAGAATGTTGAGAATATATCACACATGTTAGCCTCCACCCCCATGGTGAAAACAAAACTATCTGTGAATGCCTGAGAAAGACACAACCAAAACGCTTACCAAATGCTTTCCCATTTGGCCACATATTGGAGTTATTAAGAAATAGGGGCCATTCCTTCAAATGGAAACCTGAATGTTGGGCCAAGTCACAGGGGATGACAACTCTGAAGAGGAGTCTTGCGGTGAACTCGAAAGACCACACGGGGACCCTCTGGAAGATGTCATTGGTTAATGGGGTCCGAGAGGCAAAAGGAGAACCAGTGCATTCTCCAAGTCTAGGTGGGTTATGCAAGGACGCCACAGAGGCCAGCCGTGTTCTGGGGGAGGGGTGTTCACACACACCTGTTTGCATGCTTGCTCCCATCTCGAGCCCATGTGAAATCCTCAACGGTAAGGAGGCCTCCCGCTCAAAACAAGACCCAACTCTGGACTTTCTGTCGGGTTAACTTCCCCGCGTCTCAACAACAATACAGGAAGAGGTGCTGACATACCCGCGTTATTTCTGATCATGTGACCAACGCGGCGCTCGTACGTGAGCGGACTGGCGAAAATGTTAAGAGGCGACATCAGTCACACTTCCTCTCGGAAACATCCAAGTCCTAGAAAGAAAAAAAACGTTTAGATTTTAATTCCCCTTAAATTCCCCTAAATCGAATTCTAACTTTGGAAGGCTGCCAATGACATAATGTTGAGAGATAAGCCTCACCTTTAAACTACTAACTATTTAATCAACTAAGTTTCGATTGACGTCCACCGCTTCCACTCGGGGACTGCTTTGAACCCAGCCAGTTGTAGCTGGTCGCAGCAGTGTTGCCGTCCTCTGCTGACGCACATAAGGCTGCCTTTTGTGCCCGGTGCTGAAGGCCTCATTGATGGCCCTGCTGGCCAGGGGCCCAGAGACCAGGGCCCACCTTCAGCAAACGTCCCCGGCGCAGGATCAACACAGCTGCATAACAAATATCAGCATGTTCCACTAAAACTTGAAAAAAAAAAAAAGTTTAAAGGAGAAGACATTTGCAGTTGTCCTGTATTGAAACAACAAGGCAGTCACACTAGTGGTGCAACATGTCGGAGCTTTGGATAATCTCTAGGATCATCTTCATGCAATTTATATCATCTTAAGAAGTGGTATGAAGGGGAATCTAAACTGTAATGAAACCCGTTCTGAATGACTAGACTAGAATGACTGTCACTTTATTAAGGACGAGATAAGATTAATTAGACGCAAATGAAGATTATAAGGCAAATTGAGTCATGCTGATGTTATTTTGTAATTGCACATTTTATTCTTTGATGTTTGCACTACACAAGGGTTTTGTATGATTATTAGATCACTAGCACACTTTTAAAAAGGGATTTCTGAGAAACAGAGCGAGGGTGATGGAGTTCAGTGTGAGTAAATATTGGGGGGGGGGGCGGGGGGGTGTATGAATTAGTCGGGGTAAATATGTTTGTAAGGTATGTTGGTATGGGATTGGTGGAGCCCCGTTGAGTGAATCAGTGAATGGGTGGGCTTGTGTGTGTCCGTCTGTGTATATGTGTGGGTTAATAGTTTGTTGATTTACTTTTTTTCCCAAAGAAGATGGTTGTCACATTTTTCCTTTGCACTTTTTACACTTACAAAAAAAAGGGGGGCCCATTGACATTCAAAGGTCTTCAGAAAGGAAATGTTTTTTTAAGATAAGGGATAGGATGTAGGGCTACCGAAACAATTTAATCAATATGATGCTGAGGTGTGAAACCGCGCACTATTGCTTCAGGCAGGCAAGGGACACACAAGCACCATGCAACAACTGCAGCACACGGTTTTGACTGTACTCCTGTGGGCGTATATGTTACTTGTCTCTCACGTCTGTGCTCACAACCTCCGTTCCCTTTGTGATCCTTTCCTCTTCATTTTTGTGCGGTCTCCTGTGGTCACACAAAATCTGTTCTTGCTGGTTACTTTCCACTGCAGCTGTCTATTTACGCATTTTCGTCAAAACATGCCCCTTTTCTTGTTTTGTACGTTACTAAACTTGTGCGTTACTTCAATATTTATCCAGGCCGAATATTATTTATACACTTATCCAAGGACAGGTTTTTCCACAGGTAGGCTTATTGGATTTTTAAAGAGCCCTTTATAGAGATACTATATGAATAGTGTTCAGTGCTGAGAGGAGAGAAATTCTACTTTTGTCATTTAATAGTTGAGACCTCTGAACCGATGCATATGCCTAAATAATAACAACGACAATTCCTTCATCTAGTCAAACCCGATCAGAGAACTGAGAGCAGCATGGGGCCCTGGGAGGCCCTTGACCGCATCATCTGAGGACAGAATGTCCATCCGTCCACAAAGACGTCCTTATACACTGACCTGGGCCGTTAGGCCTGCCAGACAGAGAGGCACTGTTTAACATGGAGGACTAGGCCCTGGATGTGTGTGTGTGTGTGTGTGTGTGTGTGTGTATGTATGTATGTGGGTTTATATACATATATATTTATACATGCACAGATCTCAAAAATCGGTTAGAAAAAAACCTGCTGCTTTTGCGTAAACACATTCCGAGTCACCTCAGGTTAATAATCGACCTAAACCTTTTACCCCCCCCCCCCCCTTGCGTTCAGTAATATCCACTGTGTGTGGTTTTCCTCTAGCTGTGCCGTCGCACCATGCACTTACACACTACACAAAAGAAGACAACAAGAAACAGGAAAGAAGTGGAGCTTGAATTTGGAGTGCACATCGCCAATACTGTCTCCCCCATCTCCCCCCCGCCCCCACCTCCCCCCCGCCCCCACCTCCCTTGCAGAAACAGTCGGAGACACGCTGCCCACCCTGCAGGGGGAGAACCAGGACACCATGTCAGGGGACGTGGCCTATGACGTCACCACGAAGGAACCCATCCAGGAAGTGACGGACTGCTGCTTCACCTACGACTACGAGGACTCCACCCACTCCCAGACCGTGGATCAGGTGGAAGGTGAGAGCGCGAGTGGACGCCAGTGCCATGTTGAGCGATGCTCATCCATCGTTGTTGTTATTAGTGTGTCGGACGCATCGTGTTTTTGATGACCCGATCAGAACACGTGATGACTGTTTACCGTATGAAAGAAGGATGGTCTGGTATAATCGTGGAATGCCTTAGCAGTGTGTTTTGCAGAAGTTTTGCTGCAGTACACGTATCGCTCATGTTTAATTCCTGTGTGTGTGTGTGTGTGTGTGTGTGTGTGTGTGTGTGTGTGTGTGTGTGTGTGTGTGTGTGTGTGTGTGTGTGTGTGTGTGTGTGTGTGTGTGTGTGTGTGTGTGTGTGTGTGTGTGTGCCTGTGTGTGTGTGTTTATGTCTGTGTGTGTGTGCATGTGTGTCTCTGCAGGGGTCCTTGGGCCAGGGGCCATCACAGCCATCGTGATCGCTGTCTTCCTCGGAGCTTCTGTCCTCCTCGCACTCATTGTCATCACCCTCCGAAAATTCACCGCATCATAGAGTGTCTGTGGGTGTGTGTGTGTGTGTGTGTGTGTGTGTGTGTGCGTGTGTGTGTGTGTGTGTGTGTGTGTGTGTGTGTGTGGGTGGGTGTGAACTTGGTTGCTGCTGTGGGCATCTATGCGTGTGTGTTTGCGCGTATCAGAGAATGTACAGCTGTGACTCCATCTACTTTCCTTTGCTTAGCTTCTTCTTTTGACAACTTCCTCTCTCTCTCTCAGTCTGTGCGTGTGTTTGTCAGTGTGTGTTTATGATTCTCTCTCTCCCTCTCTCTCTATCTGTCTCTCGCTCTGTCTCTCTGTCTTCACTCTTTCACCTGAAAGTTTGTTTTGCCTCACTCTGGATGTAAAATACTAAATGGTGGCCGGCACCTTTACCATGAACAAGTAAGATTTAAAATAGAAAATACTTTTTACACTCCATAACAATTCTGTAATGGAACTATTTATGGTTTAATGTAAAGTGTACGATAAAAATACCATAAGGGAGAATAGTGTGTAGACAGTCAAATGTAAATCGTACATTGTATAGGATACACAAATATGTAAAAGGTATTAGTAAAGGCTTATGAGTAGAGGGTAGTATGCTGATACCATATGAGATACTGGCGGGATCTTCCAGTTATTCGACATGTTGTTGCTTCTCTGTCTTTTTTGGCTGAGCTCTGTTGTTTGTTGTTGCTGTTGTTGACGCGACGCCTCTTAAAAGTGCATCTAGCTTTGTTAACGTTTTTTTGATGTGTGTAGAAGCTGTACATTTATCTCATAGCGCAGTGTGTCGTGTTTTTGTGCGCTTGTTTCAGTTAGTTGCACCCTAGAATGTGTGGAACTTTGTAGGCGTAGGGGAGACATATCAACCATGTTCTTAGTCTGTTTCTGCTTCTTATCTCCAGCCGGAGTCAATTCTCTGACCTCAACAGGCAAAAATGGGCTCCTAAATATTTTTTATTTACACATAGCAAAATAATTTAATAATAATCCTTTTCCACATTTAAATTTAACGTAAGACTCAATAAGACAAACAACTCTTCTTTATTCATGGAATGTAAAAATAAGATGGTTGGAAAGGTAGAATAATAGAAGACTGCACCTTTATGATTTATTTTCTTTCTGTTTTTAATTGTGCTATGTTCCTCAGTGGCCCCGACCAACAGTATCACCCGTAGTAATAACACTGTGGCTTAAATGGTTTGACATCCATGTGGAATATCCCAATAAAAATCATTCCCAAACTATTTTCCTGCCTGTTTGTATACCAGAGTTTCAAACAAATGTCTATTTATCATAAAAATGTATGTAAGTGAATTAAATGGAGTATTTTTGCCAGGTTGTGTAGGGTAATGTTTTTGATGGGCAGGGAGCTCCGAGAACAGGCAGGACTGTGCGACCCTTATAATGTAGAAACCGTTAGCCGCCCTCTATATCACCCATCAACATTTAGACACTGTTAATAACAATTGTAGATGATTGAGGATTTTGTTTTTTCATGGAAGCACTGGCCTCATTAAACTGACCAAGCACTTCAAGGCAGTCTGGGATAAAGCCAACCAAAACCAAGAAACCCTCTGATTGAGTGATTATTCATGCAGATCTGGCACAGATTCAGGCTGTGCTGCGTCATCTGGCCAAAAGAAGGAACTTATGGTTCAAACATGAAGCCTCTGCATGAAGCTCATCATTGTTTTGATCTTACCTCCCACAATCCAACATGTGACTGTGAGTCCATTATTAAAATATTCAGATTCAAATAACATCACTGGTTTAACCAATGATGTTGTAAATAACATCAAACATAATATATTGATATCTATCTCAGGATTCAGATTCACAATGAAGTCAAATAAAAACATTTGTTTACAAAATCCCATTCATAGAGTGTGAAGGTTCTAGATGAGGCCGTGCATGTCAGAGGCCTACTGTGTTCAGGAAGCTGTGGTTGACCAAACAGTCTGAGCATCACGGGTTGCCTGTGTGAGGTGAAACGACTCACGTGGCGTGACAGCCAAATGACACATATACCCATACAATCAAAATGTTTTTCTATAGTTGCGAGTGACAATTACATCATTCCAATTCCTCACAAGAGAAAAGTTCACTGCAAATGTACCCTGTCAGAGCGTTTCTGGGTGAAGGTGATACAAGAGTGAAACTACTAAAGGATGCGTATACTTAAGTGTGTGTGCGTGTGTGTGTGTGTGTGCGTGTGCGTGTGTGTGCGTGTGTGTGTGTGTGTGTGTGAGAGACGTGACGGGAAGTCGACAAATGCATGCCTCCGCTGATCAAATCAACTCACACCCGTTTTGTGTTTTTGCGTTGGACAGCACAACGGCGACATCCAACTGTTCCTTTGAAGAGGTGGACCACCTGATGAAGATCCTGGAGCTGGTGTTCTACATCCCCATCTTCCTCTGTGGCGTGGTGTTCAACGGGTGGGCCCTGCTTGTGTTTTGCTGCTACCTCCCGTGGAGGGAGTCCACCATCTACATGACCAACCTGGTCCTCATGGACCTGATTCTGCTCTGCCCGTTGCCCTTCAAGATGCACGCCACCAACCACATGTGGGCCGCGCAGCACAGGGGCTCTTGCTCCTTCCTGGAGAGCCTTTATTTCATCGGGATGTACGGCAGCATCTACACCATCGCCTGCATCGCTGTGGACCGCTGGCTGGGCATCTGCCACCCCCTCAGATCCACCATGCTCCGCTCACCCAAGGCGGCACGGTGGACATGCGTGGCGGTCTGGGTGGCCGTGCTGGCCGCCCTCTTGCCCGTCTACGGCTTCCATAAGGAAGCCGAGGGAGACTTCCACTGCTTCCACGGTTTCTCGCCGAAGGTGTGGCGCCCCTCGGTCATCGTGTGCCTGGAGGTGTTCGGATACGTCCTCCCGGCACTGGTGATCGTCTACTGCTCCGTGCAGACCGTGTGGACCCTCAACGTGTCTGGCCAGCTGAGCGAACAGAGCAGGGCCTCTGTGAAGGTCATCTACAGCAGCATGGGGGCCTTCCTGGCCCCCTTCACCCCCAGCCACCTGGCGATATTCCTGCAGTTCCTGGTGAGGCTCGCATCAGCCACCTTGCACTCACATCCCGTTTCGCAATGTGATCTGGAAATAAAATATCCAAAGATCCAATGATCCATTTCTGAAAATAATCATGTAAAATGGACTGAATATTAGCATAGCCTTGGAAGAAACCTTGGGCATCTGCTCGGAGTTAGATAGTAACGCAGACCTAGAGAGGATGGGGGGGGGGGGGGGGGGGGGGGGGGGGCAGATGTGACTATTATATCATATAGAAAGGAACCAAATACATCTAGGAAGATTATCTGTTCTTAGCTGCTACACATCCGCTGGAGTAGGCTTCTGGGGTTAGGTTTATGGTTTGGGTTTTGTTTTAGGGTTTAAAGTTACATTTTAGGGTTTGGTTTTAGGCCTAGGTTTAAGGGTAAGGGTTAGATAATATATACCACGGTCATCACAGATGACTGGAGGATAACAGGACTTACTGTTTCAGGTGCATCAAGGTGTGATCCAGGACTGCTGGACAAAGACTAGGGTCAGTCTGTTCCTTCAGCTGGCCATGTGTCTGGCCAACATTACCTGCTGTCTGGACGCTCTCTGCTACTACTTTGTCGCCAAAGAGGTGAGGAGTATCAGGTATTTCAGTCGACGGTCGAGGGGCAGTCAAGGAATGCCCATGCAAATCTCCTCGTCACGGTGAGAAGATGGGACAGGGTTGATCGATCAGAGAAAGCGCCATTGAAGTGGATGGTAGGTGTGTGAATAAAGAATCAGAATGCTACTACTAATGTTGAAAGTAGGAAGACCTAGTTTTGAGAAATTATAATATTCTACAACATTACATTTTACATTTTTACATGTCTTGGAAATATATATTTTTTTAAATTATGGGCAGGTTTCCTGCTTGGTTGTCCTTGAATAATCTCCAAGTGAACTAACTTAAATGGTGATTTGATAGATTGATTCAAATGTATATTTATTTGTGTATTTAATCATGGAGGTGGACAGTGATCCTGAATCTTTCTTGAAAAGTTTAGTTATCGTTATCACAGTTATCGTTGTGCGATAACGTTGGTTTGTTGCTTTCTGTGTACAATGTGGTAAATGTATATCAACATTTGATTCAATATGAAATATGTACATGGACTTAAGGTTTGTGAATGGAGGACTAAGCATTGTGCAATATGACTCAGGTATAAAGTTTATAGCAAATGTTACAGGCAAATTATTTAGTCAACATTAAGTTACTATTAGGAAAGCCTCTAACTCAAAACTCAAACGCAAATGTCAAATTGTCAAAAGTTAAAAAAATGTATTTCCGAAAATAAATAAATCGGATTATAATGCGTGTATTAAAGAAACAGAACGAAAACACTATGTTAATGAGTCTTTCTTCCTCTGGTGTAACAGTGCCACCCCGTGGCGAGATACAACTTAACTTATGTACTGAACTATGTGTGTTACTACTATACGTGTAACACATTCAGCTAAACATTGATAACTGTACAACTATTCATATAAACAGTTGAACAGTTTCAGTCAAACATCCAATTTGATGTGTCTATGAAGGAGAGCCGATAAAAAGCATTTATATACCAAATTATAGACAGACACGACATGCTTATGTTAGATCATTTATTCTTAAGGTGAGAGATATTACAAGTAGAATATACAGCCAGGCAAAGAAAGTGTGCTGTGGTAATAAACTAAGCACACAGGTCTTCTTCCCCAGAAACCAACGACCAGTCTCATATATTACAGTAGAAATAAACCTTCTCAAAGGTGGGACGAATGGGTTGAGTTAAAGATGGAGAAACTGGACACAGCTATAGGAACTAACTTGAGTTACGAGCAGGAGAAGCAAGACATGAAGGAAGCTAAAAACCCTTTGATCCGACCTAGCATTCTAAGCTACATAGCATTCTTGTCTCAGTCTTTTCCACTGCATCGCTGCCTGCATACTTTGGTATGTCTCCCTGTCAAATAAAAGCACTGCTTCTAGATACAGTCTAAAGCCATGAGATATCTCTAGTACGAAAGTGGAAGATACCAAAGGAACGGAAATGGCCGGTAATGAAAGGATAACACAACGAAACAAACCGATTTCTGAAAAAATCGATGCTTTTAACGATATGAAAACCAGGAGAGAATCGATTTACAGTAGATATTGCTTAGGAACAATTAAATGTACACACATTTGGACAAGAAACTACATTTCAACGACATGAGGTATGCTTTGCTATTTTCTTCAACAATACAGTTTGTACATGTGAGTGCACAGTGCAAAGCAGCAAACTCTGAGCTCACAACATTAGTTAATAATTCTGAATCAAATCAAGTCAAGAACTAGTCAAATAAAAGAATGAACTTCACCAACAGGAGACGAAAAACATTGTGAACGACCGACCAGGCTACATATATATCCCAATACATATACACAATTCAAAGATACAGATGGATTCATGGTCAGAGACATGAACATCCAACACAAACAACAAGAGAGCATTAAAAATCCAACTTCAGAAACGAAAAATAGAAAAAAAAATCATAAGAATAGAAAAACACAAGTAATAACCCTGTGACTGTTGGAAAAATTGTTGCCCTTAAAGTGCAGTGAAAGCCAAAACAATTCAAGAGGTAAGGTTTAACAATTGGCTTGAGAATTGGACAGTCGAGGACTCCATGATGGCTTCCCGCTTAAAAGCGGTCGCAGATGACCGTCTCCACGACGAAAGTGTTCTCAAAATGACGGATGCTATGGCATCGCTTCGTCTCGCGTCGGTCAATGCCTGGAATAAAAAGAAACAATACATCATTCACTATGATCAATGACATACATAACAGGAGTTGTATTGCGCGTGACATGACACATACTGTATACAGAACGCATAGATATACGCATTAGGTTATCACGTTGTTTCCTCCTCTTATCGACAATTAAAGCTATACGCCCATATATGCACTGCCAAGGAAGTTGGTCTTGTTCGTCACACAACTCAAGGAGCCTGCCAGCTCCTTGCTACTACGCAACACCACCTCCTCTAAGCTGTGTGGACCCGGGTTGCGTGTGTTGAGTGAATCATGGTGTCACAGAGCAAGAAGCTCCCAGCTTGCGCCCACACACACACACACACACACTCACAAATGGACACACACACACACAGATACACACAACACAAGGCTGTTAGAAGAGGATTCTACTCTGTGGGCGGCTCACGTGTCAAGGACACACACATTTCACACACGAGGCAGGAAGCCCCTATTCATTGGTGGTGGTTGTATAATTTATTCGCACACTGTCATACCTCCTTCCCCCCCACCCCCCTCCCCAACACACACACACACACACACCAGATGCCCCCCCAAACCCACGGACTTCCTGGGATTCTCAACTTATAAGTTGGCACCCCCAGAACGGTCCTGGCGATCTAGCACATATCCCATGACACAGTGTCTCGCTGCGGAGGGGGGGGGGGGGTTGTCATACAGGGTCTGACTCGGTGCTGTTTCTTCAACCAGAGAGACTGACTAATGCTAGCGGTGGGGGGGGGGGGGGGGGGGGGGTCTCTCACAAGTCACTCGCCTCACGGCGAGTGACTTGTGACGAGGCAAATATCGGCAAAAAAATAAGATATAAGGGCTTTGTGTGTGTGTCCGGTCCCCTGTGCGTGTGTGTGTGTGTGTGTGTGTGTGTGTGTGACTCACGTTTGTGCTGGCTGCGGCGTCTCAGGCGGTAGGTCTCTTTGCCGTAGCAGAGCCGGTGGATGAAGGGTCCCAGCTGCCTCATGTTCCTCACGCGGCCCGCCACCACCATCTCCTCCTGGATGATGTAGGTCTGGGGGAGGTATGTCCCTCTC
Organism: Micromesistius poutassou; assembly: GCF_964030765.1. Classification (NCBI taxonomy): domain Eukaryota; kingdom Metazoa; phylum Chordata; class Actinopteri; order Gadiformes; family Gadidae; genus Micromesistius; species Micromesistius poutassou. Next base: position 11,841,332 of record NC_140286.1, read on the forward strand.
TGCGCACACACACACACGTCCCGGGGTTACTGACTGTTCTCTACTCGACAAGGAGCTGGAGGTTTCCCACCGAGGTGTTCTAGTCCCATGCAGGCAGGGAGTACCTTCTCTCCCCCTTCTTTCTCTCTTTTTTTCTCCCTTTCTCCCTTCCCCCCCTCCTCCCTCTGTCATCTCTCTTTCATTGCTCTCATTCTCTCCCTTTCTCTCTCTCTCTCTCTCTCGTCCTACCCTTGACTCTCTCCTCCTCCCTCCTCCCCCTCGTCCTCACTGCTATCCTCCTCCCCCCCCCTCTCCCTCTCTCTCTCCCTCTCTCATCCTCATCACTTCTCTCTCACTCCTTTTCTCGCTCTCTCCCTTTCTCTCTCCCACTCTCGTCCTACCCTTGACTCTCTCCACCTCATCCTCACTTCTATCCTCCTCCCCCCCTCTCTCTCTCCCTCTCTCTCTCTCTCTCTCTCTCTCTCCCTTTCTCTCTCTCTCATTCTCTCCCTCTCCCTCTCTCGTCCTACCCTTGACTCTCCGCTCTCCCCTCCTCCCTCCCTCTCTCTCTCTGGGGGCCGGCCTCACCTTGACGTTGACGAGCAGCTCCCAGAGGCTGCGGGGGGGCATGACCAGGGTGGTGTTGAGCTCAATGATGTAACACTTGTCCAGGGCGAGGTCGTGGTACGCCGTCAGGCCCTGAGGAGAACACACACACACACACACGCATGAGTCGTGAAACAGAGCGCAGCTGCTGTTCTACCTTGTTCTGATACCGAGGTCCCAGTTGTTTGTTTGATTTTGATGACGCTGGCTTATTAATATTCTTTTTCAACACTTTTTGATTTGAGCTGCTGTAACGCCTTTATTCCCCTAGTGGGATGATTAAAGCATCTATCTGTCTAGCTTTCTATCCATCCACGTATCTCTCTATCTCTATCTAGCAATCTATCCATCCATCTCTGCATGTCTATGATATCTATCTTTATATCTATGTATCTATCTCTGTCTATCTATCTATCTCTATGTCTGTCTGTCTGTCTATCTCTCTATCGATGTATCTATCTCTGTCTATCTCTCTATGTCTATTTGTCTGTCGATCTATCTATCTATCTATCTTTCTATCCATCTCTCTCTCTCTATCTCTGTCTGTCTATCTGTCCATCCGTCTGTCTGTCCATGAGCCTGACCTGCTCTCCTCTTACCCGGTGGAAGTCGTGGATGATGTCGGCGGGGTCGCTGCCCCCGAAGCGGGGGGTGGGCACGCTGATCTGCTCGTAGTTGTCGTCCAGGTAGATGCCCAGGTTCTCCTCCAGCTCCTGCCGGCCCCTCATGGGGGAGAACACGGCGTCCTCATACACCACGCGGCAGTGGAACAGGCTGTCCTCGGGCATCTGCTGAGAGGACTGAAGCGGGAGAACCACCGTGAGTCATCATCTCTCTCTCTCTCTCTCTCTCTCCCACTGCCTGACACTCTCCTACTCTCGCTTTCTATTGATTGACTTCTTTTTGTTGCTGGCGATTCATCCTTCATTCATCATTCATTTCTAGTAGTGTCGTAGCAAGCCCTCCCGCAGAACGCCGGGGGTGGTGCGCTCACCTGCGTCACGTAGTAGAAGCGGTAGGCGTAGATGGAGGCCATCACCAGCCCGGCCATGAAGACCACCAGGCCGAAGGTGAGGCAGCACAGCCCGTTGAGGAAGGATCTCTTGGGTTTCCCTCCGAGAGCGAGGACCAGTTCCTCCTGTGGACACAGGACAGGAGACACAATAGATATTTAGATACACCACAACACACACCACTCCATGTCTCAACGTCAAGCAGCCTATCATCGGACGGCGGGCGGCGGGCATAGTTTCTTCATAACGGGACGGAAAGTCGAGGGAGAGGAACGTGATTGAACCAGCGCGGTTCTATTTGTGTGGTTTGAGTGTCGTCTTTATTACGAGCTTCTGAAAAAGCAATCGACAAAAGGGACTGAAGATGACGAAGATGCTGGAGCGTCTGTCTGGCAGCCGGGCTATTCTTGGACGCCTACTTCCTCATTCCATATTTGTCAATGCTCGCCGGCACCTCGGGGGATGGGGGGGAGCTGAGAAATGAGAGCGATTGCGTATGACAGGAGTCCCACCGCCACGTGGGAGGATGTATTAATATACCTTCTCACACACACACACACACACACACACAGCAGTGTCTGACGCCTAGCCCACCACACGGTCACTTGAAATCTATTGTGTGTGTGTGTGTGTGTGTGTGTGTGTGGGCGAGGGTGGGGGGGGGGGGGGGGGGTTGACAGGAACAGTGTGGACTTAGTGAGATGAAAATTGCACACATCCCATTGCGCGTCTATAATTAACGCACAATCCAATTAGGAGCACACCTCCATAGACCATACGTAGAGTATTAGTAGGACACATTGATTTAAATACTACAACACAGTCTAGAATTGGCGATGGTTTTACGCTTAATGATATTGTACAATTCCTATAATGGGATTCACCAGCGGGAATTGTATAACACCTGAATAGTCTATAACGATAACATAATGAATACCAAAATAACAACCCATTTTTATATACCCATTTTTATACATGTCCGCTTTCGTTATCTCGATGATTGCAGTTTAAACGGTGCACGTTTTATTTTTTGACCCACAGCAGACAAAGACGTTGCGTTTGTCCCATCTGCAGTGTTCTCTGCAAACCCAAACACGGTGATGTAATGACAACAACCCCAGGCGGTGTCGGCTGTCAAGTTTGTAATGATATCTCTGCAAGGTTATCAGTGTAGAATTTCTTGAGAATTATAGTCTTTTACCGAATGTCTTACAGCTACATGTAAAATGGCAGCCTGAAGCCTAATGAATACTGGCATTCAAAACAATAAGGGTTAAATCAATCCAAGGTGATTTAGGAAAAAGGTTTGTGTAAATGCTTTTGCATTTAACCAATCGCACATACAGTAACGTTAGACCTATAATTGATAACTTAATGCACTAGATTGAACTACACAATTGCACCCCCCCCCCCCCCCCCAATTAAGTAGGATATTCATTTACAAAAAAATACATCTCAAACAAAACAAAGACAACGGAGATTTAGTCAACTCACATGAGCCCGAGGAATCTGTATCTTGTCTTCATCGTTCTCCTTCTCTGGCTTCTGTGCGGACACAGCTTGGAACGTGATCTTCACCATGATATCTGTATAATTGTGTCTGGGTTTGGTACAGTGGATCGTATCGGCCCAGGCGGGATGAATATATACCAGTGTCACTCTCTCGCCCCCGCCGATTTTACACTCGCAGTGTGACCTCAGCAGCGCGTCCGCTCTGACGAACAAGCTGCGTGTGGGCTCCTTGGAGATTCCACCTGTCAAAATAAAAGCCCGCGTCCAAATTACTTTCTATTTAAATGTAAATTATATTTAATTATGTAAAACTATGTGATTATCATTTGGTTCTCTGGGTGATTTCACTAGAATTATTCCTGTAAAGTTGCATTCGTACTGTATACAAACGAGCATTATCGAAATGGATGCTGATCACGTCTCTTACTTTGAAGGTTATCTCCAGATATGGTAGTGCGTTCCGTGCCTTTTTTAAAGCAAGAAACCTAATGTGTGTGCCTCGCTGCTTAACACTTCCATCATCCGGAAATGTTATAATGTTCCGAAATAATAGACCTTATTGAGCCTCCAGAAATCTAGCCTACTATAAAGATGTGGTGGAGGCGTTGGGTTATAAGACAAATACTCAGAATACTACTAGAATAATGAGGAGGAAGACCGGGTTCCCTTCCCTCGTTTATGTAACGCGGATCTTATGTGTAGGGTTTTGTATGAGATAAATAGCTTTGATATTTGTCAATGGGGCCGACTCACAATATGAATCATAATAGCATATCATTGTAGAGATGGTAAATCCTATTTGCTCAAGGATATGTGCAAAAACCACCAGCCATGTAAACCCAAGTAGCTGAGCAATCGCCTAATTGTTAAAGGCTGATTGCTTTCCAAACAGGCCTTAACAAGAAGGCGACTAATGATGCAACGTGAGAACTGCCATTGAATGGCCCTGCTAATTTATCTGATGAAAGTCCAGTAGTCCGCATTAAATAATACATTATTCAATCATTAATTTCATTAATTGTGCAGACACATTTTACAGCACAGTTTGCTTGAAACAGTTCACAAACTGGTGTATAACAAATTAAATAAAGTAAAAAATCTCCAACTTAAATATTCTCCTTTTATATCTGTTCAAATCCTCTTTTGGGGTATCAGACACACATAAATTATGCAAAGCTTTCTCTTTACACGTTCTCTGCTAAACGTTCATCTCTCTTCTCTGCATTTCAAACTGAGGAGCAGGACTCCTCTCGAGACAAAAGTATCGACCTGTGATTGGCTGGGAGGTCTGTGACCAGTCCGCACCATCGCTCTTACCCTGGAGCCTGGCTCCTCCATTCATATGTAAATCAGGGTCCATACATATATATAGGCTACCAGCTAGCCTGCGTGTTGTCGACCCCGGCTCTCAGCTGAGCGATAAGGCGAGCTGCCCCCCCTCCCACACACACACACACACACCCTCCTCTGCAAACCGTTTTTCTCTGGCAGCTGGGACCCCCGGCCATCTGCTCTGCCCCCACTGATACACTTTAACGGTTGTGTGTCCTTACGATCCGTTCAGTGGTTGTTCCTTGCCGGGGTGTTCGGACAACATGGCCCCCTTTCCCCACCACGCACACGGAACAGGCAGCGACGAGAAGCCCAAAGAGTTTAAAGTGGACCGGAAGGTATGTCGCTGTGTGTGTGTGTGTGTGTGTGTGTGTGTGTGTGTGTGTGTGTGTGTGTGTGTGTGTGTGTGTGTGTGTGTGTGTGTGTGTGTGTGTGTGTGTGTGTGTGTGTGTGTGTGTTTGTATTCAATTGTAACACTGCACACACGTTTTCCAGGGCTACAACGTTATGATTGTGTGCTGACTTTTCCTGTGTTCCAGATCCGGAAGCCTCTGGTGGAGAGGCAGAGGAGGGCCCGCATCAATGAAAGTTTGCAGGAACTCAGAGCGCTGGCAGACTCGGATGTAAGAACCGGCAAAATAGTTTATTTTACAATCAAAACGAATGAACGCGGAGTCAAAACGTTGGGTTGTGACTTAACCTCATCGGGTTTAATTCTTTGTTTTTTATTTATTCATTCATTCATTCGCAGTTGCAGTCGAAGATGGAGAACGCCGAGGTGTTGGAGCTGACAGTAAGACGGGTGGAGAACATTCTGCAGAGCCAAGCACAAGGTACGACTCGTGTTTTAATGTTGTTATACTGCTATAATATTGTCACAACCGTCCCTGTGTGTTTTGGGGGGGTTGAACTCACTTCTCTCTCTCTGGATGGTTCCTCTTCAGAACTGGACCTGGTGAACCGAGAGGCGCGAGAGAGGTTCGCTGCGGGCTACATCCAGTGCATGCACGAAGTGCACAGCTTCGTGTCCAACTGTCCAGGCATCGACCCCGCGATCGCCGCGGATCTCCTCAACCATCTTCTGGAGAGCATGCCATTGAACGACGAGGATCGACTCCAAGTGATGATGTCGGACATATTCTCCGACTGCCCCCCTCACCACAACAACAGCAGCAACAGTAGCAGCAGCACTTGGTCCGAGAGCGGCCGGTCCAGCCCCTGCAGCCCGGGATCCCCCGCCCTGTCCCCGGCCCCGTCCTCCTCTACTGACGACCTCTGCTCGGATCTAGAGGAGACGGACTCCGAGCAAAGCAACTTATCTATACACGAAGGGGAAATCCAGGATGTGTCCTGTATGCAATATTTATCGTATCCCAAATCCATGTGGAGACCATGGTAGATCAGGCTCCCATCCTGCACGTTTTAATTAGATTTGGTGATTTGTAACTTTCGCGGCCCACTAGGATGAAGACAGCTAGGATAACTTTGACATGTTTCTGAGTGCCACCTGACAAGCTCTTTGTGTGATTTAATAGAAAAAAAAATAAACTGTAATTTTGAATTTAATTTGTAAACGTATTTAAATGTTTTAACTATTTAAGGTGGTTGATTTGGTCAATGCTGACCTGTTTGATTTTAATTGGTGAAGATAGTTGTTGGCCGGGCCTTTTGAAAGGGGGAAATGTACATATTTACATGTTGTGTTTTTAGCATGGCGACCTTGCTTGTCCCACCAGAGAAGCAGGATTAGTTGTGTGTGAATTACTTTCCTCCCATAGAATTGAATTTCATATGAATACATGAAATTACTGTTGGTCCAATAGCTGAGTAACCCATGTTGTCTTAGTGATGTCGGTTTTTGAATAAATACAAAATCCTTTTAAATTCATGTGTTTTCAACTCTATCTCTCATTCACGATTCCTTACCAGACTCGTGTATCTGACTATTATTTTACATTTTAATTGGTTATGAATTAGCCCCTACAATAGAGACCTACAGGCCAATATGTAAACATCCTTCAAGCATGCTAAATGCTGAATTAGGCCTACATCTTACGAAAATAAGCAAGATGTTACATCTCTGTTGCCTTGCTTTAGGCTTTGTGTTAACTAATTGAAACACCCTAATAGACAACACAGAATAGCTTTATCTTAGTTTGGTAACTGCTCAGCAAAAGCAGGCTGCTTCATTCTTATAGCCGCATGTTTAAATTAAATATATATAATATTCACCGATACATCTTGATGAAAAGCATGCATTGTGTGCACTTAAGACCAGCGTGGAAGTAGGACAGACGAGAAGGCACAGCGAGAGCTGCAGACACTCTCCTTGTCCTGCATCGCCAGGTAGGCTCTCTGATGTCCAGCTCCCTCCCGCCCCCACCAGTGTTTACACATACACCAAGGTACCCTGTCCCGAAGAACCCTTTCATTGCTACGTTGGAACAAATGCGTTTTAGCTTTCACCAGGCAGAGACATGCAGTCCTATACAACTGCGGATGTAGAAACTAAACTCAAGCCATCCAGGATATCGTTGTAGATTTATGATTTCATGTCGAGGAGAGAGGGACCGGAATTGTGGGGGAACCCTGCCACCCCCCACCCCCAAAGGTGTGAATGGTCCCTGTTGGGGGTGCGATCTGAACATTTCACACCTCGCCTTCAAGAAGCCGAGGTGCCAACAGGATAGTGACCGTGGCCGCTTTGATCAGCCCAGACGTGGGCCAGTCCAGGGCCCAGACACGCAGCTCCACTGTCTGCAGACTGCTGGGCTCTACATGAGATCTAAGGACTAGGCTACAGATCTTTAAAATAACATATTTAGGGATTTGTATCGGAGAATGAATCATGAAATTGTTCTAGGACTTACTTGAAATCGTTAATTTAATTATTAGTACCGTTTGTTGAAGAAATCGGCGTCCAGACAGGGACAATATGTGGTTGGCAGCAACGTTCAAGTCGTTAACACCCATTAAATGCTCATCGGCTCTGGAAGAATAATCCCTTTATAATATTGTGACGGTTCGAGTGCATTGGACTAACATCCCCTTTCAAACAGTTCGCAGTTAAACAGTGGGAGTACTGTCAACTGCCAAATGATAGTCCTAATGGGTCTTTAGAAGAGAGAAAGTAAATGGATGATCAAGTCAAGTCGATTTGTAGCCCATGTGTAGGTTTCCTGATACATTTTTAATGAGAACTAATGAAAGCTCTCCGTAAGTGTGCCGTACAGAGAAATATTGATGCGTAGCTTTTTGCAGTAGAAAGAAATGACAAAAACAGACAGATATTTAAAGTGCCTCTCCAACAACAGCAATTTAATAAATAAAAAGATAGAGAAACCAGAACAATTTGCATCAAAGGCGCATATTCTGTTTCATATGTGCAGGGTAATGGGCAGTGCAAAGATTCACAGACGCAAATGCCTAGAAAAAAAGACCTTTGATAACTGGTTTAAATTGCTTTATGCCATGCAATAACCCTAAAAGTTCCACTTCAAAAGTGGCCACACACTTGACATGGAGGGTAAAATGAGCTTCAGCTGCAACGGCTGGACCTCAAAGGAAACCGCTCAGCTTATAGGCCTAATGGTTGCTGCGTTCCATTATTTATCATTCTTTTAATTCACCCTGTTCTCTATGAAGGCATTTAGTATGAATCTCATCCCAGGTCGTTCCCACTCTGGACTAAGAGTCTTGCTTCTCTTTAGCATGTAGTCCAGCAATGCTGAGGCATACAGCTCTTTCCTCTTTTATCAAAAATAATATACACCTCTTTTATTAAAACATACAAATATCACACACTGGTTTCTCTTGTGCTATCTGTTGGCATATCTTTCATAATATAAAATAGAGATATAAATCAGCTTTTGAGGCAGCAAGTAGGCCTAGTTTCTGTATAAAAATAAAAATATATATTGACATTTTTGGGAGGTTACTAATAAATCCCAACAGCTGAAATAACATTATCAGGATATTGTGGAAGTCAAGTTCTGAAATATAAATGCAAAAAAGTAAAAAAGAAAGCGTGTCAGTGTACATGATAAAATACAACCGAAGTAACAGTGACAAGCCATGGTCAAGAAAATAAAAAAAAACTCTCTTCTAAAGCACTTCCTGGTCTAAGAATGCAATGTGCTGCTGTGTAAAGGGCTCTTTATGGTCCCACGTTCACGCAACGCAAGGACCACGCAGACGCTTCGATGTAGTCGTGAACGTTTATGGTCCTGCGTCGTGTTTTAGTGAGCGGACCAATCACAGCCCTTGCGGCTGCGTCGCCTCGACGGAAGGTTACAATTTTTGGGAGGCGCACGTCAGGTCCGTAACCCCCCTTGCGTTGCGTGAACGTGGGACCATAAAGAGCCCTTAGGCCTTTAAACGTCGGAATCGGAACAGGTTGAAAGTTATCGGAATGCGTTTCGGTAAAAAAAAGGCGGGTTAAACCCAAAGACGGAGTCTTATGTGCTGTGGGAGGGGCTAGCTGGCGCTGGGAGGGGCCACGGGGCTGGGAGAGAGGCGGGAGCAGGAAGGGCCCGCTGAGCTCTGGGGCCCCTCGCTGGGCTTCCTCACGCAGCTGAGCTCCCTTATCTCGGTCGGGGTGTTGACGCCGTCGGAGCGAGGCTGTCCTGCGGTGGTCGTCGCCTCTCCCGGTTCCTTACAGCAGGAGCACACCTGGGGGAGGAGAGAAACGACTCCATCAGCACACGAGCACATGTAGCAGCACACTTACTGTGTGTGTGTTTAACAACCAATGAAACTGGGATTTACACACCAGACCCCCCTCATTAGTGCACGTAAAGCACAATGAACTCTGACATCAATTGTTTCTTATTCTTTAATATACCAAATGACTTTCCATGTATTTATCCATTCATTGTCGGCCTATTCAATATTGGGTAATATTTGTTCATTTCCAGAATAATAATCTTGTGGCCCTAAAAGCAAAAGTATCTGGTGGTGCCAGGGCAGGTCCCCAAGCCACACGTTGGGAACCACTGATACAACCCCAAAAAATCGACAGAATAAAGGAAAAGTAAATAAAGAAGAGTGATAGAAGAGAGAGAGAGTAAGGGAGAGAGAGTAAGAGAAAGAGAGAGACAGTAAGGGAGAGCAAGAGTGGCAGGCAGAGAAGAGAGGTCTACCTTGATGTCAATAGCCTTGGGTAGGCAGCCCCTCCTCAACCAGGGGTGGACCTCCATCAGCTCTCTCCTCTGCTCCTCGCTGAAGTGAGGCTGGCTCTTCTGCAGCAGTCGGAGCTTGTCCCGGTCCTGCCTCAGCACCCGCTGCACATCGCTGGAGGGACAGCACGTAACAAACACAACTCTGGTTAATAATGCGGTTCATGTGGTCTGGTTCTTTACGCTCCATTTCAGATTTTTGCGTTTGTGATTGACTTTTGGACATGATATCCAGGAGCACCATCTAGTGGTTAAAACGAGTCAGTGCAGCGCTTTGGATTACACAAGGGGGACTGATACAGACTACAGCACACCAACAATTAATTTGACAACTCCACTCTGCACGTATGGCAATGTTAATGGTCATTTGATCTAACGTCTTTTTATCTAGAATGAATGAAATAAATACTGGTATTTGGTTCTCCATTTTATCCCCAGTGGAAGTTACCATTATCATGAGACACGATGAGGGCAGCAGAAACACGAGGCCAGGCTTAGGGTGAGATCACTGGGTGTAAAGACTCTGAGAGGTACGTACTTGTTGAAGTGCTCACTCGGCACCACCTCCATGGCTCTGGCTTCCCCGTCATTTGATTGGCCGTTGGCTTTCTGGCTAGTCTGAGACGAGTCCACACTGCCAAAGTATTGGCTGCTGTCGTTACTCCCTGCACGACCACAACAGAAAATATCATCAGCAATAGTTATAGACATGTCTATATTTATATATATATACACACAAGATGCAGAGAATGCTTTTTTTTATCAAGATTATGCACAAGTGTTTGAATTTCATGAGGATCAAATCATGATTCCCGATGCAATTGACACATCATAAGCCAGACGTATAAATAAATATGATGATATATTATAGAAAAAGTAATCAATGTCATAACGATATGAAAGAATGATGGATCTTACAACATAAAAGTACAGTAAAAACCCTATCCACAGAAAAACGTAAAAGATCTAATCCCAACCCCGGCTTTCAAATGAATACTATGATCCAGATACCTTAAAGAAAATGTTATAGTATATAAAACGATATAACGCATGTTATGGTTTAAACGATCCGAACAGGTCATGCATCCTTCACTGCAACACATCACAACATAGACATGTACAGCTCATGTTTCCATTTCAGTTGTTGAACTTCGTGTTGTGCTGTCTTGTTCCGTGTGTGCTCATGACACTGTAGAGCGACCTTGAGTGTGAGAAAGGCTCTATATAAAAGGAACATATTATTATTTTCTTTTTTTTTAAGATTTATTTCAGCATTTTTTTTTTGCTTTATTATAGAGAGAGATATAGAGGAAGATATGGGAGGACCTGCAGCATAGAACCACGGGCAGGATTCGAACCCTGGTCGCTGCGTTCAGGACTGTGTCTATATGGCTTCAACCCGGTGCGCCACCGGGGCTCCCCAATATATCGTTATTATCTTCCTCTACCTATCCCGCTGCCGGAGGTCCCGCTGGCTGACGTCTGGCTCCGGGACGTCCTGCTCATGGAGGTCCTGCTTTTGGACGTTCCGCTGTTGGACGTATCACAGCCGTTGGAGCCCGAGCCCATGGACCCCGAGGTGGCCGAGCCGGTGCCCGAGCAGGAGTCCTCCTGGAGGAAGATGTCCATCATGTCGCTGGACGAGGAGCTGCCGTCGCTGTGGTTCCCGTCGCCAGGGGAGCTCGCCTGGGGACAAACGTGAAGGAAAGAGAACAAAGGTGTTGGAAGATGAAGGAGTATTTGCAGCATGTTTTAAAAATGGCACTTGACTTTATGCACAATGAATTCTGATATCAAATGTTTCGTATTCTTTAATAAACCAATGACTTTCCGTTTGTGGTCGGACTATTAGATATTGGGTAATATTTATACATTTCCAGAATAATCATATTGTGGCCCTAATAGTGTATCTGGTGGAGCCACGGCAGGCCCCCGGGCCACAAGCTGGGAACCACTGATACATACAACCCAAAAAAATATACAGAATGGAGGAAAAGAGGGGAGAGCAATAGAAGAGAGAGAGAGAGACTCTTTTCTTACTCTCTCTCTATCTATCGGAGATTAAAAATAGCTTCCAGTTCGGTCCCCTTCCAGCCATGAACAGAGCTCAGCCCTCACCTCCTAAAATCGCTCTGCTCGGCTATTCTAAGAATAGCTTTGGACATTGTGCAAAACCGGTGCAGGACGGTAGTTTGGAAGAGGCCTGCTTTACCTGCTGAAGCTCCTCCTTCCTCTCTGCCCCCCTTCCTTTCTCCCTCTCGCTGCCGTTGCCCCCCAGGCCACAGGGGGGCAGCGCTGCACCGTCCTGCCACTCCAGCGGGCGATGCCACTCCTCCAGCTGCAGCAGGTTGAGCTGCAGGGGAGAGCTGCAGCTGGACTGGATGAGCGGCGGGGAGCCGGGCGGCTCCGGGGCCCCGACGGGAGAGCGCGGCGTGGAGCAGCCCCTGGAGGGGTCCGGCACGGCGGCCGGGGGGAAGGGGAACGCCGTGGGCTGGTACCCCGGGCCGTGGGAGGCGAAGGGGTGACCCGGGGGGAACTGAGGCTGCACAGCATAGGGGGCGGGCCCGGCGTAAGGACCGCACTGCTCCCGGAAGGCAGAAGAAGAAGAAGAAGCAGGGTAGAAGGAGGGCAGGTGGGGAGGGGGGTAGACGGCGGGGTCCGCCTGGTAGAAGGTCTGCTGGTGTTGGGGCGGGGCCGCCGCGCCCACCTGGGGGAACAGGTAGTTGGGGAGGATGAGCGCCAGGACGGGCGCCACCACGGGCTCCTCGTACGGGGCGGCGGGGCGGAGGGCGGGCACGTAGGACGGGGCCTGGCTGTAGCCCGCCAGCGAGGGGTCCACGCTGCCGGCGGCGAGGCCCGGGTCGACCTGCACCGGGTAGCCGGGCATGGCGGCCGGGTACGCCGCGGAGAAGGAGGTCTCGGAGGCCGACCAGGAGGTCTGGTTCAGGCCCTGGGGGAGCAGCAGGGGGGTGCGGCGGGGCTGCAGGCGGTGGTGGGACACGGTGCTGTCCGACGACGCCGTCTGCTTCACGCGCTTGGACTTGGTCTTCTTGTTGCGCCGGGGCCCGGGCTCGGCCCCCGGCTGCTGGTAGGTCCTGCCGGCGGGCACAGCTGAGGGTGGCGGCGGGAGGGGGAGACAGGACATAGGGGGGGTTAGATACAATATTTAGTTTTTTGTTTTTTGCTTTCACGGCTTTTTTGCTTTCACGGCAGTCAGTCTCCATGAGATCCGTCAAGGTTAATGTAGGTCAATACAATATATGATATGGTGTGTGTGTGTGTGTGTGTGTGTCCGTGTCCCCGTGTGATGTGCGTGTGTGTTACATGTGTGAATGTGTGCGTGCGTGCGTGTGTGTACGTGCATGCGTGCGTTCCTGCGCGTGTTCCCGTTGTGTGCGTGTATCTCAGTACCATCGCTGACGATGGGCCCCCTCTGGCGCTCCAGGTAGTGTGAGCAGTCGGCCTTGAAGGCGGTGACCCCCCTGAGCTCCCGGATGCGGGAGAGGAAGGCCTGCTCCTCCTTCAGCGTGTGGGCCGCCAGCACCTGCTTGGTCAGCCCCAGCTTCTTGTACGAAGACTCCCTCTCCTGGTGGGGAGGGCACACTGCGCTGGTGTGAGGCCCCGGGGTCTGGGGCCCGTCGGTCATCTCCTCTATGATCTCTGCAGAGACACCAGGGGGAGCGATGCTTAGCACCCAGGGGACGCATTGGCGGGGCAATAATGTTTGTTGTGTACGTCACACCACACACACACACACACACAGTAGGACACAGTAGGACACAGTAGCACACGTTTTGCATCACACAAAAGCAAAGTTGATGAAAATTGATAGCGAGCAAGGACTAACATTGACATTATTGCACATGGAGTCACGAGACGAGACATAAAAGCACTTAGCAAACACTGCGGTAACAGCAAGCTCAACTAGGAACACTTTCAACGTAGGCCGATTTACAGCTTGGACAGGATACGTGTCGTAACCAAGATTAAGCATTTGCCTACAGGCTAGACCTAAACATTCCCTGTGAGTATGGTAATGGGTATGGTTATGAAACTGGTTCTGCCCTTGGGAGAATGATGATACTGGTGGACCTAGAATTGGGAATCAGGAGGCGTGGACCCTCTATTCCAACCCAGGGTGTTCAGAATGCTGAACACCCTGTAAACGAAAATCAACGATGGCAGCGGCCTCCAGCTCTACAGGGGAGGGAACAACATTGCATTGTTCCTGGGCCTGTCAACCACCTCCTAGCTCCAGGGCCCAGGAACCATCCACAGCACCAGCTTTAGACAGACACACATCCAGCTGATTTAATGAGCTGATAGCATGTGTCTTGTCTTACACGAATAGCAAGTGTCCGGGCTGATTCATGTCTGTGTCACATACTGAATGTGGGGGACGGATTTAATAAAATGAAGCATTATTCGTAGGAGGATTTTCTCTGGATCTGACAGAGAAACAGCTCCACTTCGTGTGGCCTTCCCTATCTTTCTTAAACTTATAAGTAACTTATTAGTAAACTTATAAATACAAATTCCTGCCACCGTTTTCACGTACAACAAACCTACAACGAAAACCTTCAACACAAAACCCACAAGCGCACAAAAGACAAACACACAAGTACTACACTAGCAGAAGTGCATCAACACAAAATCATAGTAAAGCATAATAAAACGCATACACACACACACACACACACACACACGCACACACACACACACACACACACACACACACACACACACACACACACACAGAGACAGACAGACACAGACACACACAGACAGACACAGACAGGAAGGTAAAGGATCCTGTTTCATGTGCGCTTACCCGACTCTGGCTGGGGCTTCTTGTCCCCTACATGTACAATGGTGCTACTGTAGCTACACTGGCTGGTGAGGGACACCACACTCTCTGGTTTATCAGGCACAGGTAAAGGGAGGGAGGTGCCCACTACGGTTGGGGCCGATTCACTGGGTTTTTTGTCTGCATCGCCCAAGGGACGATGAACAGGCTGATCCTTTAACATGGCCGCTTCTGGCAAAGAGAACAGACAACCAGAGACATTGACGTTTTACAGAGTCAGATAGCAAAAAAATAAATAAAGAGCCAGAGAGCACGAGGGCTGCTGTGACTCCTGACTGGTAGCATGTGAACAGAGGAGGAGAACGTACCTCCAGATGCCCGGGCGGAGACGTGGTCCTTCTGCTGGTCGTCCTCCTCTGAGTTGGAGGACATGGTGATGGAGGTGGACTGACACTTCCTCTTCATGGTGACGGGGCTGGTGCAGCTGTCCAAGTACCTGAAACACCACAACACATTGAGCGCCAGCTCTGCATCTCCACTGGTACCGCACCATGGCGCCATAAGCGTGTCTTCAAGAAGTAATCACAGACTGGTCAAAAAATGCTTTGTTGTCGTTATTTTATGGGCATATCTCTGCTTTGAGTTACGAGAACAGGCAGGTTGCGGCATGCAGGATGATTTGAACCACTAGGTGGCAGAAAACGTAAATACAAACTATCGCCTACGTGACAACAGCAAAATAGACAAAGTGATCTCACGCCTCAGCCAAACCTCCACCCATGTGTACCTGATGACGCTGTCCAGACAGTTGATCTGCTGGTAGGAGTACACAGTCTGGTCGTTGAAGGCCAGCTCCTCCGGGACGGAGGCCCTGTTCGCCTCCATGACGGCCCCAGCATTCCTCCAACTAAGGGGGGCCGTGGAGTCCTTGCCAGCCACTTCTACTGGAGGGTCGAGAGAGAGAGAGAGAGAGAGAGAGAGAGAGAGAGAGAGAGAGAGAGAGAGAGAGAGAGAGAGAGAGAGAGAGAGAGAGAGAGAGATGGGCTTAGGAGCAGCTCATGGATATACACCAATACAGTGTGAACCCAAAGACACACATACACACAGCAATTATGCACACACACACACACACACACACATACACATACACATACACAAGCATGCAGGCACAAACATGTGCGCACATAGATGTCAACACACCTTCATACACACAACCTTCCAAACTCACAAAAACCCAGTGAATTACACCAACACAGTGTAAACCCAAATACAGAAAGCCGTTGCCTAGATGCTGCATCAATCTCTATGTGTGTCTCTCAGGGTTTAGGGTGGACTTACTGCTGCTGCCTGTGGTGGTGGGGGTGGTGGTGGTGGTGGTGGTGGTGGTGGTGGTCGTGGTGCTGGGTCTCTTGGCTTCTGGCTTGGCGGCGGTAGCCAGGCAGAGCTGCTGCTCCTGGCTCTTCTGGAGGTGAATCCCCTTGCAGATCTCCTGGAAGGTACGCTGTGGAGAGGCAATGCCCGGTCGGCGTATTGTCAGCGCCAGCCGACGACAGTGTGGAGTGACGTTAAGGAACCTATGTAGGTAGGACGGGAGGTACATTCCAACCCCCAGGCTACAGAGACGGTGGCCCACTCACCGGTTTGGTCTTGCTGCTCTCGCCCTCTACCTCGGGGTGGACCTTGTGGCCAACACTCTCTCCCGGGGAGTTGATGCTGATGTGGAGGTCGTTGCTGGTCACACTGCTGTAGCCCGTAGTGCCAGTGTTGTGAACCGGCTGGGGGCAGGCGTGCATAACAAAAAGGGTGAATGGCTTAACATCCCAAAAAAACTCTCAAAATGTGTCTTTTCTGTTTCCCGCCTGGTGTGCTGTGTCTGGTTTCTCTCTCACCTGCAAGAGGAGCCGATGGATCTGCTCTGTGATCTCCGGGACGTCCGGGTCTATGGTCTTCGTCTCTCCAGGCTTGGGGGCCGGAGCCACGAACACATCTTCATTGACGGGGCCACTGGGAATTCACACACACACACACACACACACACACACACACACACACACACACACACACACACACACATACACACACACACACACATTAACATATATTGTATTAACATATATATATATATATATATACATAACAGAAAGTTTATGAATTTATTATCAATGATTAATGCTGAAGATTCCAAGCCTGAGAAACTCTTAAGGGGGGGAAAGAGTGAAGACCCTAGGGACACGGGATAATCACATGGCTAGGGGGGTTTTGCAAAACGACTTCGATAGCCACTCACATGCGGACTTTGTGCCTCCCGATGACGAAGGACACTTTGCGGCTCCAGGGGTTGACAAAGCTGGACCAGCTGGTGTCCAGGATGATGTACTCCCCGTTACGCACGCAGAACCGGATGGACGAGTGGTCGAAGGGCTGGCCCCCGAACTGCAGGACTACGAGAGGAGAGGGATAGAGATAGATAGATGGATGGATGGATGGATGGATGGATGGATGGATGGATGGATGGATGGATGGATGGATGGATGGATGGATGGATGGATGGAGAGAGAGAGAGAGAGAGAGAGAGAGAGAGAGAGAGGACCAGACATCAGTAAACACCTTTCCCTGCTCAGACTTGAAACCTCATCCATAGACACACACGTAGGACGTAGGCTCACTTTTCCTGTGGACGCCCAGCATGACCTGCCGGTCGTTGGGGTGGAGGTGCAGCAGGACCGGGGTGCCGATGAGGTCCTGCGGGAGGTACCCCAGAAGAGGCACCGCCCTGGGAACACATCCACACGTCAGCACAGGTTCAGGCTGCTCACTGCCCACCATTGCACGGTGTGCTATTCGTGCGCTACTTTATCGCTTCGAATGAACACAATGAATAAATAAACGTTTTGCGGGCCGATTGTCTGACCTCTCGTCCACGTCCTGGAACACGCAGGTCGGGGTGTGTGTGGTGGTGAACACGCGCTTGTCTGTGGGGATTCGGGGAGCTGCAGAGAGACACAAAGCAGTGGCCCTTGTTATTCATTGACACTGTTTATCTGCAGCAGAACTAGGCCCCACTGTAGGAAAGGAACAATAGTCCCCCCTTTTAGCCAGCCCTGTAGGGCCGGGACGGAGACACACACACACACAAGCAGGCTGTGATGTAAAAATAAGAACCAGTCATTGGATCTGTGTGCGTATGCATGTATTTACATTTATTTAATGTACATACTTTTTGTATGTTGTATGTCCTGGCACTTAGAAAATAGTACTAAGCATCGTGTAGCATCTTGTAGCATCGTGTAGCATCTTATCCTAGCTATCTTTTTGTATACTGGGAATGGGTAACCTAGCAATAACTTTACTGTACCGACAGCGATACATCGTTTCTCTCTCTTCTGACAAATGTACTTATTGTAAGTCGCTTTGGATGGAAGCATCTGCTAAATGCCCTGAATGTAAATGTCATTGGTTACGGGCGGCGTGGCCGGGGGGGGGAGGGAGCGTACCGTCGTATCCGGAGTGGACGCGCTCAGCCAGCAGGAGGCAGCAGAGGTGGTCCTCCGGGTGCCCGCTGTCCTGAACCTTCATCAGGTAGGGCGTCATGCGGAAGGGCAGATACTGGAGGTCCCCCGCACGCTCCTTACCCCCGCTGCAGAGAGAGGGGGACACACGGGCAACAGAACACAAGGAAAGCAGTGGGTGTTTAGGAGAGGGCTACAACACCGGGCAGCTTCTAGATGTTTAACTGCAGGGGCCACTGTAGAGCCACTGCATTCAAATAAATGATGCATGATGATGGTCCATGCATGAGATCAAATGTTTAGGTGTGTGTATGTGGGTGAGTGTGCCTGTTTGTGTGTGTGTGTGTGTGTGTGTGTGTGTGTGTGTGTGTGTGTGTGTGTGTGTGTCTGTTTCAGTGTAGAGGAAAAAGGGGCATCAGGTATAAGGGGTGGATAGAGGAAAACAGGAAGCAATGGAGCCAGGAATCAGGCAGCCACCCACCTGATACGGCAGAAGAAGGACTTCTCCTGCATGCAGTCGGGCGGCGAGGACTCTGAAAGGGCAGAGAGCCATGGTTTAATTCATAAGAGCAACAACAACTTGGAAACCTGACCTCCACCACCACCTCATCAGCCACCAATGTGTTTTTCCACGGGTCAAAACACGAACAAATCATCCAAAGGCAAGTCGCTGCTCATGGAAACAATCCAGTGAGCCACGGTGAATACCGGATGACGGACATCACACCAGGTGTGTGTTTGGCCTCAGTGGGGCTGACTCCAGTAACTCCTATCCCTGTTTAAATATAGATGAGATGTCTGCGAGTCGACCTTGGTAGGAGCAGCACAAGAGAGCCACAGTTTGCCAGCCACCACAGTGTTTGGACATCTCATCTCAGCATTGTGGTCGCTGGCAAGCTGTGCTTCATGGACTATATTATTGAGTTTCCATATACCATTGTTTTTCTTGCCCTTCCTTTTTCTAAGCACTTAGAACTAGGTGATTAATTACATTGCTAATGCAACGGGTACCATTTTACAAATAACAAAACTAATTGTTATACATTATAAAGACTATGAAAGCTAGTCTAGTGGTGTTTGGCGGTGTGTCTTAAGGGTATGTTGATGTGTGCGCGCCCGTGTGTGTATGCATGTGCATGTGTATGTCATTGTGTATGTGTATCTGTGCGCACGCGCGCATGCTTTTAATGTGCATGTGTACGTGTGTGCGTGTGCGTGACCGCGTATGAGCACGCGCGTGTGATTGTGTTCATGTGTGCACGTATGTGTGCATGTGTGTGTGTGTGTCTACCTGCTCCGGTGCACATGCTCCAGGAGGGCAGGCGGTAGGGCGTGGTGAAGCTGTAGAACACGCTGACGTCCTGCGGCGACAGGAACTCCACAAACTTGGCGTTCTGGAACACCTCCCGCTTGCAGTTGAGGATGGAGGCGGCCTGGTCCGAGATGTAGACGATGCGGCCCGTGATCAGAGACACCGCCGCCGCAAAGATGTCCTGTTGGGCACGGCGGAAAAAAAACAACGAAATGAAGCGTGTCGGATCGACGATAAGAGTCGACGTCCGTAGTAGAAGTCCGTAGTAGTTTGAATGCCGCATTCAAACTATATGCATTAAGACGTCCTAGCGTCCTAGCGTCCTAGCGTCGAGTGTCCCTGAGCAAGACACCTCATCCTAACTGCTCCCTCCGAGCTCGCTGTCTCATTACATGGATGACACCGCCGTCGGTGTGTGAATGTGTGCATGAATGTGGTGAATTTTAGGCAATATTGTAAAGCCCTTCATATTGTTAAGGCCTTTTTAAGTGCTTAAATAAGCACTATATATACACAGGTATATAAGCACTCCAAGGGTGGGCTTGTGACTCTGCTAGAGACGACGAGGCGGACTCACGTTGTTCTTGAGAGTGTACTCGGAGGTGATGCTGTCGATCTCATCGATGGTGTAGGAGGACACGTCCACGCCCGAGGGCTGGCTGTCGTTGGTCCTCAGCAGCTGGTAGTACTCCTCGTTGGCTGAGGACCAGAGGGAGAACACGACACGCTCAGTACATCATCCAGCACCATGCTGTTCTGCTGACCTTTAGTCTATTCAGGACAAGGGTTTGAGGCCCCAGACAGCCAGACGTCATCTGTCAGAGAGGGCGCTCACCTTCCACCTGCTGGACGCAGCGCAGGGCGTATTTCAGCGTGTTGAGGGTGGAGGAGGTGCTGCCCTTGCTCCTCTTCTCGGCGGGCAGCAGGAGCTTCAGCTCCTTCAGCGTCTTCAGCAGCTCCTTCTGGGTCTTGGCCTTGGCCGACTCCTCACTGCTGTGTTGGTGAACACATCACAGCAGTGAGGAGTCGGCCAACACACACACACACACACACACACACACACAAACATACGCACATAAACATACACACATACACGCACAAACACAAACATACACACATAAACATACACACACACACACACACACAAACACACACACATAAACATACACACACACACACACACAAAGACAGAAAATGCATGTCAAAAGCATGTTTCAGTTAGAAAGAAATAATCTTTAAGATATTACCATAACATCAGAATAATTTAACATAATACTTTATGTTAATACCAAAAACACAATGTCAGTCAACCAGTGCATGGATAGTGCTCTATCTATATATCCAGTGTAGGCCTAATGGTGATGTTGGTGCTGTGTGTGTGTGTGTGTGTGTGTGTGTGTGTGTGTGTGCGTGCGTGTGCGTGTGTGTGTGTGCTGACCTGCAGCCGCTGGTGGAGGGGTTATCCTGCTCGGAGCTGAGCAGGCTGAAGGCGTTGGAGCTGCTGGGAGTGGACGGGCTGTGGGAGTCAGAACTGGGAGAGCAGAAGAGAGGATGGAGAGAGGAAATGAAAACATTGATCGTAAGAACTACATTGTAACCCCAAACCAAATCGTATTAGATATGTGATTATTGATATTAGAAAGCAACTGATGATGGATACAAATGTGTTTATTAATACAAACATACATACATTATGTAAAATAAAAGGTTTGAATAAATCAGGAAGAAAGAGTGAGATTTAGAGTCTTCTCATTGGTCAGGAGCACCTCAAGTCGTACGCCTGAACTTAATGGCAGTCAATACATTTTCCACAGCCAACTGACAATGTGGATAATTCTTTGTCACATATAAATGACACAAATAAATTACCAAGCATCGACTGAAAGTGACACATACTAGAAACAACCAATCACTCCCTGCCGTCAGTCCATGCTAAAAATATATTTTGTGTCAGCCACGTTTAGTGAGTGGGCTCTGTAGAAGGAAGCTGGCCTGAGTACTACTGGTTGTTTTCAGCCATACGGCCCACTCATCTCATCTCTCATCTCACAATAAATAACTCCTTAAAGAGAAGGAAAGGCAAAGAGAGGATATACAGGAGATTCACACACACCCTTGATTCAACATCATGGTTGAATGAATTAAAATAATCCAATTAAAAATATAATAGAGAGAAAGAAAGAGAGAGAGACAGAGAGAGTCAGAGAGAGACAGAGAGAGAGAAAGAGAGAGAGAGAGAGAGAGAGCGAGAGAGAGATACAGAGAGAGAGAGAGAGAGAGAGAGAGAGAGAGAGAGAGAGAGAGATAGAGCGAGAGTTTCCATGAGGTGCACTTGACGTCACAGTGGTGCAGGGCATCTAGGTTGCCATCTGCCAAAACTGCTATAAATGGCTGGAGTTAATGTTTAAAGAATTTAATTGGGTTTCTCTCAGATATTTAGTAGGCGTGTGGAGGACTAGATGGAAATAAACAGAGGCCTTGACCATTTATTCTTTCTTAAACTATTTAACGGTTTCGATGGCATTCATGAAACCACACTATAAGAATAATTAGCTAATTATCTTCAAACAATATGGCCAAGGGCCATATATAGCAGTTTGGAACTACTTCTGAATTTCTGGTACTAATGACCAAACCATTGACAACGGGGGAGGCGGGGGAGAGGAGGGAGAGGGGGGGAGGCAGAATGACGAGTCTGCCACATGGAGGAGGCACACTGTGTCGTCATAGGAACAAGATCGGAGGAGGAAGAGGCTGTGAAACACATCCCATCTGCCGACTGCATGCCTGCCGGTCAGACATCCGCGCGCCTACGCCTACGTTTCACTCATGTCTGTCAGAGCAGGAAGTCTAGAAGTCTGCTCTGACAGACATGAGTGAAACTTCACACTGATTTCATGGTACACTCTCAGACAGGCACGATTGTAGGTTTCTTAAACATCCGGGGCTCAGTGGGGGGTATCGAGCGATCGTGGGAGGACGAGATTGTTAGGGGGGTGTTTTTCAAACACAAATAGATTCGGGGCTATTTCAATTTGATCCGGGGCTTTAGCCCCGAATAAAACAGCCTAGTGACGCCACTGCTCTCAGATCCAGATTTAGCGCCCACAACACCACACATTTTAACCTAAACTCCAATATGAACAGTATGGATTAGAGCGGGATGAAGTTAAACTTACAAAACAGCATGCTTCTCAATTTTAGTGGGAAAGTATGAAGCCCTGGTTAGAGTCAATGTTAAACAGTCATTGCTTTTCAACTTAATCAAAGCCCCCTTATTTGAAAGAACTTAATGTGAAAACTTAATTGATAGGGTTAGGGTAATATCTACATGGATCAATGGCTCAATATCAATTTTGATAGAAAGGTAGAAAAAGTGAATACAGCTCATGCTGGATTTTTACAGCCCTAATAACTAACAAAACAGAACATATAGAGTTACAAAAGCTGTATTGTTGTAGTGTGAGCAGGCTCAACCCTCTCCTCCCATAGGGGCCACTGACCTCTTGTTGCTCCCGGAAGATGTCAACAGAGCCGAGTCCTTGCTGTTGCCGTTGGAGCTTCCTATTGACCCGTCACCGTGGCTCTGGTTGCCACGGCTCTCGTTTCCGTGGGACTCGGTCCCGCTCCCGCTCGACCCGCTGCTCTTCATCTCCACGTCTTCCTCGGGCAGCTGGCGGGAGCGGTGGCCCCGCGGCGACGGGGCCGGGGGGCCCTGCAGGGACCCGCTGCTGTCGCTGCCCTCGGAGGCCAGCCCCAGGTCGGGGCCCCCCTGGCCGTAGCTCCCCATGCGGCGGAGCTGTGCCATGGAGCCGCGCCTGGTGGCCCCCCGGGGCGCGGGGCCACACAGGGAGGCCCGTCTGCATCCCAGGGCCCCGTCCTCGTCTTCCAGACCGGGGAAGTGGTACAGCTTGGGGTCAGAGTCCTGAGACATGAGGAGGCGGTGCGGTGGAGGCTGTTTGGGTCGGAGTGTGGTGGTGTTGGTGGAGCAGGAACGCAGTTACCCCATTGTCCTCACAGGGGTTTGCCGGAAGGAAGGGATGGCTGAGGTGGATGAGCTGTTGAGGAGGAGGATACACAGAGCCATGTCAGACACGTCCACCTTTTGGATATTTTTATGGAGTGCAATAATAGATAGAAGGATGCTGTATGGGAATGTTTAAAATACATGCTTGGAAACGAATACATTTAGATTTGACACCACCATTAGTATTTCCACCATTTCAAATGTGCGTTCGCTTACAACAGAGACATTTATTCAATGAGTAAAAGTGATGAGGCGTGTCTGTGCTGGCAGGCATTTTAACCACTCACATGATGTTTTGCTCCAGTGCCGGCGAAAGCTGGCTAGTGTCACGTCAAATTAATCAAATCAAGGACCTCATAACATTCCTCCTACATTTTGTCCCGCACCAATACCTTTTTCACTCAGATATGTCATATTACCAAAGTAAGCTACGCTCTGAATGGCATTTAAAGTGCGACAGTATGAACAGCCATTCATATTGATGCCATATTTAATATTGAATATTGAAAATATTGAATGTAATATTGATATTATATATATTTTAAGGTAATGATTATATATTATATATATATGTATATATATACATATATATATATCTTAATGCAATGATTATATATAGATTATATATTTTAATGTAATGATTATTTATGTATTATGTATATCTTCATGTAATGATTATATATGGATTTTATATATTGTATATGTAATGAAATGATTATATATTGTTTATATAATGCAATGCTTATGGGTTATAAAGGGGATATTGCATTGTATGTAATCAGCCGTCCTTTATCCCTGCTCCTGTGAACACAACATGGCCATTCAGACATATTCAGCTTCAGTTACGTACATAGAGGCTCTGCTTTAGAAGGAGGGAACAGGTTGCATCATCGTCATGTCTCCTCCCCTCTCTGCTGCACTTCCCCAGCTCCGCTGTTACATCTTCTACGTGTCAACCCAAACCACCTTACATAAATGTGCAGGTGCTAGCGTTTTATAACCCAACTCATCCCCTCATAGTATTGCCTTACAGTCTTGTGCAACCAGCTCAATTTACATTGACATTTACACTGACATCTTTTATGGTTGCATCAAGTAACAGCTTAGCAAACACAGGCAAGCTGCATGGGGAAGGGGGGGGGGGGCGCTATGGATGTGCATCCGTTGTTGTTATGTGTTTGCTGTTTCTTTTTTACTGCTGGCTGTGCATCAAATTGCCCCTTGGGGATAATAAACATCAATTTTATCCTAATATAAATCTCACGTAATTTCCCAGCGCTCACAGAGCGCTACGATGTCAGCCACGCACACCCTTTGTGTCCTCTCCCTGGACACCACATGGCAAGAATCCATGCTGACCTCAACAAACTTCCCCTCGCAATTTTCTTCAAAGGACTTTACAGGGCCGCTGAGACTGAGTCTGTAGACTACATGAGGACAATCTAAATACACCAAAAAAAAATAATACTGCTCCCTGGACCTCCTCATGGTGTTTATTGGAAGCAGAAGGCATTCTGCTCTCCCTGTAGACCTGCATCACATTCACACACCGCCATGTGGGCAGTGGGGCGTAACAGTATGCAGTACGCAATAGCGAGCATATGCTACCTCCAGGGGACACACTACGTGTGTCCCCAGACCCCACTGCATTATTCAATGAATTGAGGAAAGCAAGGACACAGCAAATCAAACATACATTATACAGCCTCACATAAAATATCTGCATGTTTTTCGTTTTTTTTTCAAATCACCTACTCTGATTAAAGAGAAGGTAATTTGAGTGTAGCCTGTAATGTCCAGTACAATGTCATCTCTAATGTGCTTCCATGAAGATGAATCTGCATCCTTCACCTTCACATTGGAGCTTAGGAAGAGGTCACGCCAGAGACCTTTACCAAGTACAAAAGCAGGCCTACAGGTTGTAAGTTCTTCACAAAAAATAATTTGGGAACAAAGTGTATCTATTTGAGATTTTTGGGTAATACATACAAATTCCCGGCAAATTCACTGTACCTGTTGATTCACATATAACACACATATAACATGACAACGGTAAAGCCCCCATCCATGTATAAGGGAACGCAAGTATAGTGTACACTAATGACAGCCTTCTTTATGCAATGTTTATGTAATAAAACCTATATATATATATATATATATATATATATATATATATATAATATCAAATAAAACCAGATGTTGTTAAATGACTTCCAATCGACCTCACGTGACCCCAAAGTAGGTATTTCAGTAGACTTATTGAAAAAACGTACTAATTGGATAATAAGGGTCATATGATGCGGTGTTATTCGAGCATGGATCTACTGCAGTAGCACGGGGGCTAGACGCGCTACTACTGTCTACTCCACTGACCGCGCCTGACCCGCACACTGACACAGTTCACGGGAGCACATACTGCGTACAGCAACATAAAACACCACTCCTCGATTAGCAAGGGTCATTTCAGCAAGGGGACATTTTATTTTTTTTAATTTAGGGATATTCTTAGGTCGTTGTTTTAAAAATGTATGCATTAATACAGCAATGAAATCACCCATCAGATCGACGCATCACACAATAAAATATAACTAAAAGAAGACGTTTCACTCACCCGTCAAAAAGAAAATTCCCAGTGGGCTTTTGAAAAGTTTATAAAAATAAATTTCTTTCGAGTCTTCAGAGTCTTGGCTTGGTCGTGGCTGTTTAATGGCAAACAAGTTATTATGGTTGGCGGGACTGCGTTATTGGTTTAAAACCCCTTCGGTCTCCCTAGTTTCTGAATTCTAGCCCTGACAATGACCTCACTTATATCTCCTCCCTTAGCCCCGCCTTCAGATGACATTCATTGGTGTTACGTAAGCCATTCAGAGCGGGGAATGGTTCAATGAGCTGTCACTTTATGTATGTAAGGATGTAATCCACTACACGTGGAATAAACAACAGCTCCAGAAGGCGTGCATGAGTCTGGAGCCAATGGGTACGAGGCAGCTCGAAGTGAATTCTTGCAATGCTGGTGGTTGTTGGTTCTCAGCCCGAATGTTACCTAAACGGTTACACAAGTGTGTGTGTATCCTTTCACACAAACACCTGTGACACACCTTACCATCTGCTGCAGTCTTCAAGGTAAAAACAGTTTATAAGGGAATCATTGCATTATTTGACACCTTATTTCTCTATTCACTACCATTCTTAAGAGTTGGACTCAAGAGTTCTTAAGAATTGTACCAGTCCCCCCATCATGGGGGGACTGGTACAATTCTACAGAGCGGTCATTGAGAGTGTGCTAACATCCTCCCTCACTGTCCGGTTTGCCTCTGCGTCAGCCCGCGCAAAGGCCAGGCTACAAAGAGTCGTCCGGGCAGCAGAGCGGATCATCGGCTGCCCCCTGTCCTCCATCATGGACCTGCACAGCTCCAGGTCCACTAACAGAGCTGTGAAGATTGCGGCCGACCCCTCTCATCCTGCCAATAGTCTGTTTAATCTTCTCCCCTCTGGAAAGCGGTAGGCCTACAGGGCTATTTTGCCCAAAACATCATGCCACCGCCACAGTTTTTTCCCCCAAGCAATAGCCCTCCTAAATAACTCTTAAACTTGGACTCCATTGCTCTTTATTTTTATTTAACACTGCATCTACATTCCTATTAATTTATTGCTCGTGATGGTAGCCTACTGTTTGTCCTTGTATTGTGTTTTTGTTTTTGTCTTTCTGTTTTACTGTGTTGCCTGCATGGAGAAGACCAATTCAAATTCCTAGTATTTGTATACATGGCGAAATAAAGTAGAATTTAATTTAATTTAATTGTTTTGCTGTAAAAGTTTTAACATGCTCAAAAAACGATTGTGTGTGTGTGTGTGTGTGTGTGTGTGTGTGTGTGTGTGTGTGTGTGTGTGTGTGTGTGTGTGTGTGTGTGTGTAAACTAAGTATTGTTATTGTTACCACTTGTGGTAAATGATAATTAATGATGATAATAATAATAATAATAGTAATACTTATTATTTTATATTGCAACAACTGTAGAAGAATCAGTGTCCAAGCTCCAATTTGATTTTGATGGCATACAGAAATCCCAGCTAAGTCTCAAACTCGTCCTAAATGAGTCCAAGACCAAATTCACAATTTACTCAAAATCAAGGAAGCCCATCTCTCCAGCACATAACATTTGCTCCTTCAATGGTACTACTATTGAGCGAGTCCCTAGTTATAAATACCTGGGTATTTGGCTAGATGATAGACTGTCTTTTAAAACTCATGTACTTGAACTTACAAAAAAGGTCAAAGTAAAACTGGGTGCACCATATAGAATTAGGCCATGTCTTGAAAACAGAAAGCTGATTGTCCAATCAAAAATTCAGTCTGTTTTGGACTATGGTGACATTGAATATATGCATGCTGCCCCCTCAGTTTTAAAACCACTTGACACTGTCTATCACAGTGCCATTTGTTTTATCACTGGAGATCCTTTTAAAACTCACCATCGTGCACTATACAAAAATATGGGGTGGTCTGTTAGGAGGGATAGGCACTGCCTTCTTTTTATTTACAAAGCCCTACTTGGGAAGCTGCCTTTTCACCTTACCTCCCTGTTGAAATTCAAGTCTGCCTTCCGTACCCGGTCAGAGTCTAATTTCCCTAGATACTCCATATCAGTGGCGAAAATATCGACGGTCCGATCGCAACTCCGCTATGGCATGCTCCCCCCCCCCCCCCCCCCCCCCGTCAACGATCCCGTCCGATCGCATTCCCCCCCCCCCCCCCCCCCCCAACAATCTCGTCTTGCACCGGGGCCATCATCATGATGTTATGCCACTGCTCCATATATTAGATACATACTGATTTTGGGAAATTGTTGCCCCCTCTATTCAAGAAGCTCTTAAATTAAAAGTTTTTGTGTCAGTAAATGCATTTAAGAGTTTACTAAACAAGATGGATGTAGCTCAGTGCTCTTGTTTTAAATTCTCATAACTGTACTGTTATTTATTTATTTTCCTTTTTCTTTTTTACCTCTGATTTCTGATTTTCCCAATTTTCCCTGATTAAACAATGCATTTAATTGAATATATATATATATATGGCTGCTGGAGCTGCTGCCCTGACCCAACCTTGGATAAGCGGTTTGAAGATGAGATGAGGTGAGATAATGGCTATTAAAATGATTCCCTGTGTGAAACCACAGATGGGTGAGGGTCTGGTCTGGAGGGTGGTTCATAGGCTTACTTCCAGATAAACCCACGTTTTCCCAGTAGCTGTGGATTACCAGATGGCAGAGCACCTATGCCAATGTGATGAAGCATGGTGAAAGAGAAGGTCTGTCCCATGCCAAGCATGTGTGCAATGTGATGGGCGTGTTGGATGTTACGCTCCAGCTACAACCCACGTTGTCACGTTGTTTTTAAACGCATTGAGCCACATTTAATGTGAAACGTTATGTTTGCATGTGTGTCAAACGTGCAAGCCTACATCATTGTGGGGTGCGAAACCCCATAACTATTGGAAGAATCTGAAAATACCGGAACATGTTTCAAAAGCAAGATTTTGAGTTTTAGATGCAGGAAGACCAGCATCCATATCCTCCGAATCAAATCACCATTGGCAACCATAGAATTGATTGACGGTGATGATTAACTAACAAACTAAACATCGAATACATTCATGGACTGAAGATAACGAAAAGAAAATGCACATTTATCACTATAAATGTTAAGAAATCGCATTTTAATGTCAAAATTATCTTAAAATTTTTTCACAGAAAATACGAAAAACCATCAGACCATTTTTTTTCTCTAATCAGTACAAGGTACAAGGTATCTTTATTATCCCAGAGGGGCATCCATTTCATTTTGGCAGACAACCTACGTCAGCAAACGTGACATTTTGCTGTTTCTTCGGCCAGTCGATAGGGGGCCCTGGACTAGCGAACGGTCATATAGGTTGTTTCGAGTCATATTGAAAAACGACCTAATCTGTCGTTTATGCTGGGTACACACACAAGACGATTTTTCAAATTTAGAAAACGTGGAAGACTACACACCTAACGATTGTTAAGATACATGTTAGTTTTGTGTGTGGAAGTTCTCTCGCGGTCAACATCGTGACTTTAGTGTAAACAATCATGGCAACGATCAGGAGGAACTAGCTAAGCTAGCATTTGTTGTCATTTTAGCCATCGTTCTATTCGTTAAGTCAGCGTGGCTCCCAAATGGCTATCCTCGTTCCCATGTGACAAACACTGCACTCTCGGTTGTCTTCAAGGTTCTCCCACACTACAGGGTATCGGATCATAAATAAATCAATCGTTAATATTGAACATGTTTAATGTTTAGGATCATAAATAATGAACATGTTTAATATTTGCGCTTTCGAATCGGAGAGGGCCAGACCTTTACAAAACACCCTTGACGTACCCCAAACTACATGATCATCGGGCAAAAAAATGTGTAGAACCATCAACAAATCGGGGATTTACTGACCAGAACCGGAAGGGGTAAATGGTGCACAATAGGGCTAACTCTCCTGTATTGTGTACCCAGCAGGGGGGACATCACAAAAGGCCGCACTTTGGTTGGTTATATAATTTCAGCCTACTTATAAACTGGGTTACGAGGAAAAGCAGAAATAATTCATAGTGGCCTACTTTTGTGGCATTGTCATTTTCCACAATTGTATGATCTTGGACAATGTCCGTTTTACTGCTCCTCGAGTGGCAGCTGATGAAACATTGTAGGTTAACACACTGTCACACACAGGAAATGAGGACAGTGGAGTGCATTCAATTATGGGATGTCGTTTTACTGCCAGGTTGCAATTTCCATTTCATCTATTTTCCTAGCAGCAGCCCCTCAGAACAAACAGATGAATGTGCTGATTTGTGATTCAGATTATAGTTCACTGCATTTAGAAATGATAGGAGTTACAAGACATTTATTCATCTACTAACATAGACCAGGTGAAATAATTGTTGTTTACACACAAAAAATGGAACTATACACACCATTCTGAAAACTTGAAGCTCATGTATCATCTACAAGACTCCAGACTGCTAACCTCTAAGCACAATGTGTTCAACCTGTTCAAACTCAACTGACAAAACACTTCAATCATGTGTGAGAGCATAAAAGAGGCCTAGGTGAGCTCTACTGTGTTGTAGATGAACTCCTCTGGCCTGATCAGGATCGGAGGTGGGATACAGACTGATTTACATGCAGATCTGTTTCACCTCATTTATATTCTTATTTTTATTTTGTGTTGGCCTACGAAAAGCTTTTTTTGCAGTCAGTTCAGCTGAACATTTTTACTGTATTACAGACACAAATAAATATTTGCTTTGTTACCTTTTTGTACTTGGATTTCATCATTACATCCCCCGAAAGACGAAAGTCTAAACATTTCATACTGTGGTGTTTTTCATTTTACTTATTAGTGCAATTACTGTACTGTGAGTTTTGCCAAAATAGGTAACATTGGTGTATTCTCAGACATTGACTGCGTTTGCATGGACATTAATACTCCAATATTAATCAGAATAAGGTCTTATTCAGAATATGACGCTGCCATGTAAACACCATTCTCCGATTGCTTTAATTAGATTAAGGTCATATTCAGAATAAGCATAATCTGAATAAGGTATGTGGAGTATTCCAATCATATTCTGATTATTTAGGCGCATTCTAGACATGTATACACCTTAATCGCATTATAACGTCCTTTCAGAATATTTGCAGCATTTTGCGACAAGCCGACAACTGAGTCACATTATGGCGAGTCGACGACACTCTGGCCGTTTCTGAAATGGCATACTACATACTGCTCGTATACTGATCGTGACGTAAAAGTAGTAAGTAGTATGCAGTATGCGAAAAATGTTTGCGACAGTATGCGACAGTTACTCGGATGATGTACTAATCGGTCAAAAAATTCTAGTATACATCCAGAGCTCACTACGTCGGATACTGTATCCCATAATGCAACGCGGCACCGCTGAACATTTAAAATAATGGCGGACAATGCGAGCGGCGAATACAAATACAAATACATAAATGTATAAATGTACAATTAGTTGTAATTAGTTGTTTATTTTGATGTGATAAGCTTTCGTATGTTTTTGTAATCGTGTGTTTTTCATTGTTAACAGAACAAATGGCTCAATCCGTTATTTATAACCAAATTTTTTGGTCATGTGACTGTGTAGTACACTGCATGATACTTGTCATACTTGCATACTATACTGCATACTAGGGCGGGAAGTAGTATGTAGTGCACAGTATATACTGTGTCAGTATGCAGTATGTAGTATGTAGTATAGCATTTCAGAAACAGCCATTGACTTACAACGTGTGTTGTTTACTCGTGACACATACGAGTCTTACATTTGTTATGTTGTACGCGAGCAGATAACGTTTAAGTTTCATATTTTCAAAGTTGTTCGCGAGCATAATAACCAATAAGAAAACTGAAATTATAGTATAGGGTAGAGCGTTGCTATGGAATCAATCAATCAATTCAGCATCGTGGGAACATTCGGGTTACAAATAAATAAGTCAATGCAGTTGTTCTTAGCGTTTGTATCTTGTTTTAATTATAACCAACACGACAACAGTACACCTGCATGTGCTCGGTCACTCTTCAATTGGTCCCCCCACTTAACTGTGCCCTTTAAACAAAAGGTGGGTAGGAACCAATATATTCCCAACGTAACTATCCATTTAAATGTTACCCGAAAATGTATATATTAAATAATAATAAAATAATTAATCCTACCAGTGTAATTTAACTGAAATCGAAAATAATGCAAACAATGAATTATAAGGTTACAGAAACAATATTACGGCTACTTCGAGATGATCACGAGAAACTTAAAGAACACTGCTTATCAGCTAATCAGTCTATGCTGGGCTACATGTAAACGGGGAATATGAACAGAGTATTCTTTTAATAACTCATGTAAACACCTTAATCGCAATACTACCATAATCAGAATAAGGTCATAGTCGGGTTAAGGTTGTCCATGTAACCACAGTCAATGTTGCAGTATCAACTATATGTGTACAGTATGACTCTGGGAAGCTGGGATTGTGAGTTAAGCCCATTGGAGCTCATATGATAGACAAATATGCATCCTATTCTGATATGATTGTGTCAATGCAATATTTCTATGATATATTCACAGTATTGTATTACAATATGGCAACAGTCTTTATACTGTAGTACCACCTAATTGCAACTTTAAAAAAGGAAGCTATTTCTAAACAGTTTTATACATTTGAATATATTTAGGGCATTTAGCAGACGCTTTTATCCAAAGCAACTTACAATAAGTACATTTGTCATAAGAAGTGCAACAATATATCGCTGTTGGTACAGTAAAGAACCAAGTGCAAGTACTAACAATCGCCAGGCTAACCCCATTCCCTGTATACAGCAGTGATAGCTAGCTACTGCAGATACACAACTAAGTACATGCTACACAACATGCATGCACAACACAATTAAGTACATGCTACACAATTAAGTACAATGAATGAATACAACCTGTATTGAGTGCGTTCATCAAGTGCCAGGACGTACAACAAACAATAGTGCAACAGACAAATAAGGGACTTAATGGATATGTAGAGTCTAGGTGAACTCTGAATAGGTGGGTATTGAGTCATTTGTGGAAGCTGGTGAGCGACTCTGCGGTCCTGACATCAGCAGGGAGCTTGTTCCACCACTGTGGGATCCAAGATAGAGAAGAGTTGCAATTTAGCTGATAGACCTTTGGTTGCTCTTAGTGACGGTACCAGACGTCCAGCTGAGGTAGTTGAGTGGAGGGATCGAGCTGGGGTGTGTGGTTTGACCAAGGCTTGGAGGTAGGCAGGGGCAGTTCCATCGACTGCCTTGTATGCCAGTACGATCATCTTGAATCTGATGCGGGCTACTACAGGGAGCCAGTGGAGGTGGCGGAAGAGGGGAGTCACATGGAGAGTCTAATGTACACCTTAGACAATGACAATGTCAGACAATGTTGCAGTATCAACTATAGGTGTACAGTCTGTCTAATGAAGCCAAAATATATGTAAACAGATGGAAGTGTTTCAAATTCATCACACCAGTGTTTACAGTTTTTCTCAATCATTTAAACACGTTTTCTGAAACTATAGCTCAATTTCTCAAAACTCTAAACACAAACCTGAAAAGAGTTAACCATTTTGTCAAAACTAGTCAAATTCGTCTAAAAATCACTAAAACAATAAACACAGCTATCATATGAATATCTCTTAGAGAGCATCAATTAAACACTGGTGTGATAAATTTACAACACTTCCATCAAAATACTGTTTACATATGTTTTGGCCTCATGATGCCACGTTACATATTCAAATATATAAAATTGTTTAGAAATATCTTCCTTTTTTAAAGTTTACAGTTTTTCACAATTGCTTAAACACATTTCCTGATAGACCTCACTTTCTCAAAACCCTAAACACAAATCTCAAAACTCACACACAAAATGCAAAATCCTACACTTGCAAAAGCACACTTTGTCCTCAAAACAGTGTTATCTTCACTAAATGTGATTTTCTTTTTAAATGACAAACACATACATCATATGAGTAGACATTTCTTATCACCCATTGAACACTGGTGTGCAGAATGGAAAACACTATAGTATGAATGGAAAACACTATATGAATGCTTCAGCAGTATAATTATGCTTTTGCATGTTCAGTGTTACACTGTCACCTGTTGGGTGTAAAATATTACCATCTATGTTTTTAGGTACACTGAAATAGAAAACAACACACAATACTTTACAGTAACAACAAATACTGTATTTGTACCCAAAATGTGCAGTCTACTGTAAATCACAGCAAACAGGATGAAAACAGGATGAAATGAACAACAACAGAAAATAGGCAATACTGCAAACAAAACATCTGAATGAATGAATTAATGCATTTTTATTGGTTGTAACCAAAGGGTAGGGGCAGAAGCTTCAGCTTATATCAAGCCCCCCCTTCTCACATTTTTAAGAGTAACAAACAAATGTCATACATACAGTGTGTTTGCATATACATGCATGCACTTACATACATACATACACGCCTACACATACCCATAAGGGTCAATACTTATATCCAGTACATTTCCACCATACGATGGATAATATCCTAAATAATGATGATAACCATAATGAGAATAACAATGTTCATCATCATCACCATTATCAACATTCTCATAGAGTGATACTACTCAATGTCTGTACTTACCTAGTGTCATGTCGTTCTTCTGTGACCCTTCTATAGCAAATTGCAGATTGCTAATTGCACAACAGCCTTTAGAGTTTTGAAATGTGATTGACAACGTGTTCTGTGTGAACACCAAGAGAGGGAATTCAGGAAGAGTTAGCAAGATATAGAGAATTGTGTGTAGTGTTGTGAAAAATGTGTCGTTTGGAATGGGAATCTGAGTCTAAAGCAAAGATTTGCTTGGAGTTCAGCAGAATTGGTTTGGCAGTTGGTACATGAGTTTCAGGTTGTGCACATTGTGTCTGATGTTCCAATTAGTTTAAACAATTGTGAAAAACTGTAATAGGTTGCAATTGTATGGTACATACAGTATAAAGACTGTTGCCATATTGTACAATACTGTGAATATATCATATACATATTGCTTTGACACAATCATATCAGAATAGGATACAATTCATATGAAAAATGAAATAAAATGAAAAAAATGAAAAACACTACAGTAAGAAAATGTGCTTTCGGGGGATGTAACAATGAAATCAGTGCACAAGTACAAAAAGGTAATAAAGCAAATATTTATTTGTTACTGTAATACAGTAAAATGTTCAGCTGAACTGACTGCAAAAAAAGCTTTTCGTAGGCCAACACAAAAAATCAAAATAAGAATATAAATGCGGTGAAACAGATCTACATGTAAATCAGTCTGTATCCCACCTCCGATCCTGATCAGGCCAGAGGAGCTCATCTACAACACAGTAGAGCTCACCTAGGCCTCTTTTATGCTCTCACACATGATTTGCCAGTTGAGTCTGAACAGGTGAGAAGTGAGTGAGACCAATTGGTAATTGGGTGTGGCGTTTTGAAGGCCAGTGTTTTCCAGGTGAACCAAGTGTGCTAAATGATGAAATTTGTGCTTAGAGTTTTGCAAAAATGTGATTTAGAATTTCTATATGCGTGAAAACAATGGAATTGTGCTTAGAGTTTAACAATAGTCTTGTAGTTGATACATGAGCTTCAAGTTTTCAGAATTGTGTGCATAGTTCCATTTGTTGTGTGTATACAATCGAGAAAAACTGTAATTGATGCTCTCTAAGAGATATTCGATAGCTGTGTTTATTGTTTTGGTGGAAAAAATCAGTTTTGAGAAGAGAGAACATGGTTTTGAGTGCAGTTTTTCATTTTCAAAGAGATTTGTGGAGTTTTGACAAAATGGTTAACTCTTTACAGTTTTGTGTTTAAGTTTTGAGAAATTGAGCTAGGGCTATAGTTTCAGAAAACGTGTTTAAACGATTGAGAAAAACTGTAATTCATTGCACATCAATAAATACTATTTAGCTTAAGTCTTAACATTGAACTTTGCCTACTAAAAAATATTGCATAGCTAGATCACATAGCTCTGCATGTTTCTATCGCCTGGCTCTATTACATACTGTACATGGCTCCATCTCATGGCCTTATTAGCGGTCGTCACTCTAGTGTGGATCGGAAGTGATTCAGACCCTCCATCTATGTGTTGGCAACGTTAGGAGGGATCATTATTGACTGTACAGAAGGGAGTGAAATCCTGTATCTTATCTTAGAGCTGAGGCAACTGTTCCTCGTTTCTATTCTGGGTCTTGTTCAGACAGCTCAGTGCGTGGGATCCCTTTTTGAAGTCCCTGTGACCAACACTACAGAACGCTGATCGTCATTGACGTCGAAGTGGGTGTGATATCACTCCAATATTCATCGCCACGAGTTAAGGAATTCTGACGCAGGTCGCATATTGCGTTTCTCCTCTGCGGTGACGTCATCTCTTGACCACATCGTCTGGTTGAAGTTGTGAGGTCAATCAATCATACATTCGTCTATTTAGACCACGGTGTTCTGTTCTATATTTATTTCAGAAAGCCTACAGTATCCTTCATGAAAAGACGTGAAGGTTTTTTGGTGAATTAAGGTCCCAGATGACATAGACCTTTATTGAGTGATGATGAAGTTTGTTACTTGGGCCTGTGCAGCTGGAGCTTTAGAGAATGTATATTTGTATTTATTTATATTGTAGTCCTGTATGTAGTCTTACTGTTGTTCCACCAATTAACAACTAGGGGTTTATTACCTGGGTACAGCTCAGTTATTGAGCCTATGTCGCCCTCTAATGGCTTTATTAAGAACGCACAACCTTTACGAAAAACGATGACGTAACTATGTGTTTCTACCGTTTCTACAGACAAGCAAAAATTAACAACGTAGTTACTCAGCGGAAATCGGATTCAATAAAATAGCAATGTGATTGTGCTTACCACCCCCAAATGTGTCTTTGACAACATCAAAGTTGCCCTTCTTCACTCCTTTTTCTGTGTACCAAAATATTATTAGGTGCCCTACAAAACATGAGGAATATAGTTCAATGTTATTGAATGTTTTTGACATGTTTATTATAATTTGCAGAAGGAACATTAATACAAAAAGTTAGAAGGATGTGATTGCTTCTAGCACAAGCAAAGTGTTATATGTTATAAGTAAATCGCATATAAAAATATAAAATAATATATTAATGATACTTCACACAACAAACAAGAATGCCCTTGATGAACAACAATCGGGCAGGTAATATATAGAAATGTAAACAGATACAAAAAATAGTGCAACATGAAAAAACGCCCCAAACCTTGCTTTTTAAGGGGATAGGGTGACTTAATGGAAGTACTCACAATCAATAGGCTACCGTCTTAGGTCTCATCTAGTCATGGCTAATACTGTTAATGGGGTTATAAGCATGTGTCTTACCCTATGTAACCCTGAGCCATTCCGAATATCTTCCTCCATCCATAAGGTGTATGGATTTAAGGGTCTATAACTGGCTTACAACTGGGACATATTTCCTTTCATTATGGAAATGCTTAGCTCTACAACAACCAACTGATGTGACCCCTTGACAGGAGAGAAGCTGCAGTTTGCTATACTCTCCAGCAGGGGGGAGGAACATATTTCGACGTTTGACAAAGATACCCAAATCTGCCCTTCAGAATAGCTTTTATGTGCTTTGAAATTTCATGCATTCTGTGTACACTGTGCATGTCTAGCAGTAGGAAAACGTTGTTCCTTATGTTAGTTCGAGTAATTCACACTTCCATCGTGGTCTTCTTTCATACCGAAGGGGTGCACCTGTCTTCCAGAGTCACCACCAGCCACTCCAGTTTGCCGGTGATCAGGCGGCTGTACGCCCACAGCACTGCGCTCAGACTCGGGCTGCTTTGAGGAACACAGGAGGAGGTTTGCGGGCTCTCCACTGCCCCCTGTTGGTGGAGATATAAAACACAACAAGGATAGGAGAAATTAAAAAGAAGTGCATTGCAAATAAAAAAATATTAATAAAAAAGAAATTATTATATGACAATGATGCTGGTTGTATCTTTGTGTTTTCCATAGCTAATGTTTAACACACAATATATAACAATGAGTGTGTGTGTGTGTGTGTGTGTGTGTGTGTGTGTGTGTGTGTGTGTGTGTGTGTGTGTGTGTGTGTGTGTGTGTGTGTGTGTGTGTGTGAGAAAGAGACAGAGAGAGAGAGAGAGAGAGAGAAAGACTGTGTGTATGTGTGTGTGAGAGAGAGCGAGAGTGTATGTGTGTGTGTGTGTGTGTGTGTGTGTGAGAGGAATTGTTAACGAGAGAGGCTTTAATTGTAAAGCACAGGGAGTTGTCATAGTAACTACAGCTACGTGCTATGTATTATCGATGCAGAAATTAAGCTTTGAATTTATGAAGATGGTGCTTGGGGGGGGGGGGGGGGGGGGGGTAGTGTCTTTGTGGTGTGAAGGGTTAAGGGATGATCTCATCAGCTCACTATGGCCCTCTATCTCGTAGCGCTCCTGAGGAAGGAAGGCCTGAAGTCACCTTCACCCAGCGGACATAAAACAAACAGCGGCCGGTGGGTTTATGGGAAGCCACGCTACTCCCGCTCAATGGGAAGCTGAATACGTCACCCAATGAGAGTCAGGTGGGAGGGGGGGGGGGTTTGGCAGGACAGATATTTGTTATTTGTGCTTGTGTGCTTGTGTGTGTTTGTGCGTGGGCATGTGTGTGTGTGTCTATGAGGGGGTGAAAGAGAAAGAGAAAGAGAGAGAGAGAGAGATAGTGAGTGTGTGTGTACATAGGTGTGTAAGTGAGTGTGTGTGTGTGTGTGTGTGGAACATTAAGGTTTTGACGAAGGCTCAGAAATAAACCGTGCCAGGGTCGCAGTGGAAAAGCTTATGACTCATTCACGTTTTGTGTGTCTGTGTGCGTGTGTGTCTGCATTAGTTTGCGTTTTTGTCTAAAGAAAGAGGTGGAACGGATTGCGTCGGGGGGGAAAAAAAACGCACACATACATCATGTTAATTCATTCATCCTGGTGCGCTATCACACAGGGGCCTTACACTGAGCTCCAGGTGTGAGAGAATGTGCTGATAGTTGGTAAGGCTGTGCTCCAGCCTTTGTAGCAGAGCGGAGACACAGCCGGGCGGAGTCAGGGCTCTGGCAGCCCGCACGTCTTCACCAAGGAGCCCTAATGATGCAATTATGTCCCCTCTCTTCTCCTGGCGCTGAGGTAACACACACACACACACGCACACACACACACACATTAGCACACACATTAGCACATACAAGCGTATGCGGGCACACACATGCATGCACACACGTGAACGCACATGCAGTACATAAGATGAAGCACACACACACACACACACACACACACACAGTGTCACACGCACACGCACACACACACACACACACACACACACACACACACACACACAGTATAGACACACACACACACACACACACACACACACACACACAAAACATTGAGACACACCACACACAAACACAAAAAACAGAGACATGCACACACACACACACACACACACACACACACACACACACACACACACACACACACACACACACACACACACTAATCTAAGATAAACCATATGATAAATAAGGAGGTTCTTGGTCATTTCAGACTCGTGCTAACGTACTGATTTGCTTTCCCACGAGGCTTTGTGAACTTTAATACAGGGCAGCCGAACCTCGGAAGGTAGAGTCACTCCACCGACACCACCACAGGCACTCTGGAGAGAGAGAGAGAGAGAGAGAGAGAGAGAGAGAGAGAGAGAGAGGGAAGCTTTGAAGAGCCACCAACACTAGCAGACAGGGCTATTGGAGACGTTAAGAAGAACAGAACGACAGGGTAGCCTAGAAAGACGGAAGTTCACCCTCTTCAAGATCTTCTTACCAGATCAGCCTGCATCTGTGCCACGGAGCTCACGGCTCTCCTCCGTGAACCTCGGTCGCACACAAAGTCTACAGGCCTGGCCTCTGCATGCCACATCACACACACCACCACCACGCAGAGCAGGGGCAGCCCTGTAGACGCGTGCGTCGTTACACGATACCCAGCCGCACACTCACGCATATAGCGCAGTATACAACTTGTCCTCCGTCGAAGCGTGGATAGAAGGAATAATCCGTCACTTATTGATCAAGCAAACGAGCAAACCCGTCGGTCGTCAGTGCTTTGAAAGTCATACAGCCCCCGCTAGGCCGCTCAGAGCACACGTTCATTGAAATAGATCCAGTGTGGTTGTAATGTCCCCGGTGTGAGCTGTGGGCTGTGGGCTCCTGCCCTCTCACTGCTCCCAGTACGGGTGTTATCTAGAGCGGAGATACGCTCAAACTTTCCACTTGTGCAAGTGAGGCCTACTCAACACACTCACTCACACACACACACACACACACACACACACACACACACACACACACACACACACACACACACACACACACACACACACACACACACACATACACACACACACACACACACACACACACACCAAATGCGTCCTTTTATTGACGTAGGAAGGGTTATTGAGTGCCACTGCTTGGGCCATCAGTTAATCATTTATTAGTGTTACATTCCATAGT
The DNA here is from genome assembly GCF_964030765.1 of Micromesistius poutassou. NCBI lineage: Eukaryota > Metazoa > Chordata > Actinopteri > Gadiformes > Gadidae > Micromesistius > Micromesistius poutassou. The sequence goes on from NC_140286.1 coordinate 11,881,784, forward strand.
TACACAGCAGTATCTTCAAAGCAACATGGTATCCCATTGATTTAAATACATGCAATAGACAATTATTATTTTATTATTTTATGGAAATATGAAGAAACATTGACGGCAATATCCGTATTTCCTGAGCTACCCCCATGGTGTTTCTCAACAGTTTAACAATAATAAGCATGGTCCGTTTTCTTCTGATAAACATTGAATTTGACTTTCCACAGCAGGCTCTATAAACAGTTGATTCATGCTGTGCCTTTTCACTACAGTCTCATCCATCTCTCCTACGAAGGACGCGCGCCTTCCACCCCGGATATCATCCATCCCTGCTGCCGGACGCAGCTGGGAGATGCAGGGACACTCACATGTTACTGACCAGGGGAGGGTGTGTGTGTGTGTGTGTGTGTGTGTGTGTGTGTGTTGGGGGGAGGGGGGGGGGGTGCTATAGGTGAACATATTAGACGTCAGCAGCATCAGGCAATAAAATATAAACGTGCCCCTGCATGCACCGCCAATTCATATTTCACAACCCCCCATCGCCTCCACCGGCTGATGCGACACACACACACACACACACACACACACACACACACACACACACACACACACACACACACACACACACGCACGCACGCACGCACGCACGCACGCACACATGACACACACGCAGCAAGGTCAGATTGATTGATACGCGCTATCTACGGCCAATGTATCCCACCAATGTGTGCTCCCTCCTCGCGCCATGAGCGGTTGGGAGTGATCGACGGGATTGAGTTTGATTTGCATCCCCTCCGTGAATCGGAATAGATCTGCAGACAAGCGGTAATTAAGACGAATGCGCCACGCGGGCTCCACATAATGACACGCGGGCGCCTCTCCATACTCCCCACTCTGGCTGCGAGGAGGCATCGGCGGCTCCACGGCTGGCAGTATATACCCGCATTGCATCACTGACACGACACCTGCTCGCTGGGGCTTCCCGTCGCTTGTTTCCTGCACCGCGAAACACTGTGTGCGTGAGTGACCGTGCGTCCAGCCTCGTTTTATTCTAGAGTTGGTGACGCTTCGTCTTCTTCTTCTTCTTCAACGCGTCGGTCCCAGCTGATCGTCTGCGCCGCGAGTCGCTCTGTGCGTTTAACTTTGGCGGCAGCAACAGGCCGGTGGTGAACGGCGAAGGATCCCCCCGGGTTGAAGTGAAGTGAACCCCATCGCTACACCTGTACCCCGGATAGGAGTCTTATAGTCACATCTGTCGGATCACTCACTCGCTCGCTGCCTGTAGGGAAAGCTTTTTTTGGTTGCAACCTGTCGCCGTGCATCCTCTTGTTTCTAGACCCGCTGAGGCGCGATGGAAGGACGTAGCTGACGGTGTGGGATCGGAGCCTCGAGGAGGAGAGGAGGAGAGGTGACGGCCCGAGGGACCATCGTGAGTGTGCCGGCATGGCTGTCATCATCATGTCAGATTTGGTTGCATGCACGTCCGATCCTGGGCTTGAACTTTACGCGTGTCGTGCTCAAGGGCAAACGGCCGGTTAAAGGTCTCATGTGTTTTAATATAGTCCTGATTTTTAATTAAAGAGGAAAAAATCATCTTATGGTTTGAGGACGATTGTTTGCGTAAAGCGAAGCACGTGATCGCCGGCGGCTCCAATGTTTACAGTGAGGAAACTTAGGAGAGCCAACATAAAGGGGAGACATACAGGTGGTTTCGACCCCCCGTTCAGATCGACTGCGCATCAGGACGTTAACGACTCAAGGTCCTCGCATGGTCTATATTCTTTTACACTCTACCATACCTTCGTCTTGGTAAAATAAATGCTATTAACCCACACACAATAGGCTAAATGACCTTCTTGAAAGTCATAAAAGGATACAGCATGTTCCTTGTGATAAACCTGACAATTATTGTCTGCTGCGATAACTTTAGATCCTAGCAACGACTATGTATTTTGTTGTTGAATTGTAACACACACACACACACACACACACACACACACACACACACACACACACACACAAACACAAGCACACATGAACACACAGAGCGAGAGAGAGACAGAGAGAGATAAAGAGAGAGAGAGAGTGAGAGAGAGAGAGAGAGAGAGAGAGAGAGAGAGAGAGAGAGAGAGAGACATAGACAGAAAGAAAGAGAGCGAGAGAGACAGAGAGAGAGAGAGATCCAGCTGTGGATGTGCTGTCAGACCGCTGAGGGGTTGTGAACACTCAGGGCTGCAGAGCACCCATTTCTCCTGCCACGGGGGGTCTGTAATAGACCCATAAAAGGGCCCCGTTCTGGGCCTGAGATTCACTCAGTGGCCCCCTAGTGATCCAGTGATTGGATGAGGCACCTCGCCTCAGAGGAACAGCAGATCCAGGGTGATACTTATAGGATGGGGGATTAGAGAACAAGCCATGGCTGGCTCTACGTCGATGCGTCAAACCCTCATAAAGTACACACCGCGGTACACCGTTCCAGTGGGCTGGATGGGATGGGATGGCTCTTTTGAACCTTTGGTTGCCTTGCCAACAACCATCATCCATTTGGTCGGCAGTCTGACACACTATTTTTTTATATCTTTTTTTCGGCCTATTTTATTTGTGTCAGCCAATCACAGGCTCTGCAGCATCCCCCCCCCCCCTCCCCTGGGTGATGAAGTATTTCAACCTGTGGATGAGCAGAGCTACCAATATCCAAACGCCTGCAGGCAATACCAGGGCCAGTAAAGTTGTTTGAACTGATGCCATTACTGCTGAATTTATTAGCCCTTGTGCTGGTTAGCCTCCGCCTGCCCGCCGCTCGCTACATTGGGTTTGAGCGTGTCTCGAGGCACGGAGAGGTTTGAAAAATAAAATCGCCTTATTGGAAATAAACCGGGCGCAAATGGGAATGAGAAGTGGTGAAGATACATATCTTGCACTTGTCAGGCCTGTTTAAGAAACAGTGTGATTTTACTATTAAAGGGTAGGGGAATTGTTCTTGCTCTTTCAATGCCATGTTCTTGAGACGGTCATAATAGCCATTGCCAAGTGCCTTGCTCAAGCCTTCCTCAGCATTGCATACGCTACAGTGAAGGACAGATCATGCCATGCATCCTGAATACAACTTGTGTCCCGTTGACAAATAATATGACTTATCAACGCTAAGATAAAGAGACTCTGCAGAAGCAATCAGTGAAACATAGAGATTCACATCTGGGTTTCTTACCCAGAGACAAAGCTCCATCATTTGGCTAACCACGTCCTCTACCTCCACCAGTAAAAAATAGTCCTTCATTTCAACTGCATTCATTTTCAAGTCCAAGATAATTGCCTAACCTACCAAAAAAGAGACAACAAACGGAAGAGGACAATAGTCAGCACCTACGTCAGTAGTGTTGACACACTAGAATTAGATTACTCATGTATGACTCACGTCACGGCCAAGTATAGCGGGAAAGCTTCTTCGAAAGGCCACCACACCAATAATACAGGTGGCGGCGTGCACGCGCACAGCGGGACGGCGCGGTTAGCCCTGCTGCTGCCGACACGCACGCAGCATGCTAGCCAGTGGGCTCACTCGAGGACCACGTGGGCGCAGGATCTGCCGTTGGTTTCGCGCGTTCTTGTGGTTCACTGCGCGTCGTCCGATTCCTCTCTGGGGAAATAATGTACCTGCTCTGCAGCTCCACTGCACCACCCCGCACTACTACACCTGAAGTGAGCCGGTCAAACACACCGCGCTAAACACACACACACGGACACACACAGAGCATTACTGCTGCAAGACTGCAGGTTTACAACACGAGCAAAAAAAATATCCAAAGGAAAAGGAATGTTTTTTTTGTGTATCTCTTTTTATTAAGGCGTCATTGATTTTTGGAAATAAATAATTCATGAATCAAAACATCTCAAAGTGAACTCGGCAGTGAGCGATCGGAGCTGAGTGAGTGTGTGTCTGTGTGTGTGGGGGAGGGAGGCAGCGTATTGTGCACGCAAAAAAAAACCCCGCACAAGCACGGTTCTCTAAGGCAGTGCAACATCCACACATCCTCCACTCATCTGGATGTAGCATCTCAGCGCTGCATCGCATCAGGGGGCTACACGGGGGGACAGATCACCGGCGCATGCATGCATTGTCAGCATGTTTACCATCGGCGTTAGACGACATGATGTGAAAAAATAGTAACTCGCATTGCGAATACATTCACTGGCGTTATTGACGGGGACACTGCGGCTATGACTAAGGACAAGGCCGTAAACCGGACGCTCCAGTATCAGCAAACTTTGGTGAGTTTCGTATGTGCCAAAGTTATTCAGCCCTACACTAAATTAAAACGTTTTTATTTGGTGTAGTTCACCGTATACGGTATGGTGGCTCGTAAACTAAGCTTAAACTATCGCGGTTTGCCCTTTACCTTGCAGGTGTACGAGGATGAGTGAATGAATGAATGATCAATAGACAAATAAAGCTGCGATCTATCAAATAGGCTTTTTTCATCGTCGGTTCTCGGCGTGTACGCGAGTGTTGAGTGAAATGTGCGCGCTGTGTGTGTGTGTGTGTGTGTGTGTGTGTGTGTGTGTGTGTGTGTGTGTGTGTGTGTGTGTGTGTGTGTGTGTGCGTGCGTGTGCACGCTGAACAACTCACCCCGACACTTTCAACCTCTTTTGGACCTTTCTTTTTCCCAAATGACCTAAAATTGAGACTTTTCCTGAATATCAATTGTTTCATGCACCAGTTTCCCTCACTCATGTCACAGCTTGATTGACAGAGATACCCTGGAGCACTTCAGGAGGGGGGGGGGGTGGCAGTGGAAAGAGAGAGGGGATGAGAGATAGGGGGGTTGAAAAGAGAGAGATGGAGAGAGAGAAAGCGAGAGGGGAATAGAGAGAGGAATATTGAGAGGGGGGAGAGAGAGAGAAAGATGGGGGGGGGGGGGAGAGAGCACTATTGAGAGGGGGGGGGGTAGAGAGAGAAAAAGGTAATGGGAGAGAGAGGGAGCGGATAATTGGAAGGAGAGCAAGGGAGACAGCGTCAGTCTGGTCTCAGCCTCTTCCGTTCACCAGCGTACGTCACCGTGTGACTCGTCTTACCATATGAAAGGCTGGCTCTGAGAGACCAGACCAGAGTCTCGGACAGACGCCGGGACACCGGCCGCTGTGGCTGCGCGGGGAAGACAGACACCCAGGTGTGCAGACGTCAGTCATCCTCCTAGCCTCAGACTTCCGAGTAGTACACACACACACACACATATATACTTTGTTTTGTTTTTAGCAGATGCTTTTAGCCACAGCCTCCAGGTGAGACTTGGAACAATTAGATCCCACGATCAATACCAGAGCAACTACCAAGCGTCCCGAGAGCAGCTGAATAAATCAAAGTATGCATAGGAATTCAAAGCAAGGTTTCTTATTTTGTATTGCGGTGTCGTTTCCTGCAGCTCATTTCTCCACCTGTCCAGCCCGCCTCCTCTTTCTGTCCCCTTGTGATGGGTGCTCATGTTGTTTTGGCCTGGAGGTGTTTGTAGGTACAAGCAGGCACTGATAAGGGGCACACAGAGGCACTGGGTGTGTGTGTGTGTGTGTGTGTGTGTGTGTGTGTGTGTGTGTGTGTGTGTGCGTGGTCCAGGTCCATTTGGCTGTGAGCCAGCCAAAATGTGTTTGTGCAGCTTTGTGTGTACGTGCATACATGCATGTGTGCCTATGTGGGGGTGTGTGTTCAGCACACCACGAGAACTCAAGTCTATTTCAGGTTCATTTCTGGTCTAACAGCAGATCAGTGTGTTCTGGTGTAACAGCAGATCAGTGTGACTTGGTGTAGAGATCAGTGTGTTCTGTGTCTTGGTGTACAGATCAGTGTGTCTTGGTGTAGAGATCAGTGTGTTCTGTGTCTCGGTGTACAGATCAGTGTGTCTTGGTGTACAGATCAGTGGGTTCTGTGTCTTGGTGTACAGATCAGTGTGTCTTGGTGTACAGATCAGTGTGTTCTGTGTTTTGGTGTACAGATCAGTGTGTCTTGGTGTAGAGATCAGTGTGTTCTGGTATAGAGATCAGTGTGTCTTAGTGTACAGATCAGTGTGATCTGTGTCTTGGTGTACAGATCAGTGTGTTCTGTGTCTTGGTGTACAGATCAGTGTGTTCTGTGTCCTAGTGTAGAAATCAATATGTTCTGTGTCCTGGTGTAAGGATCAATTGCAATGTAAAATGTCTGCCAGTGCGTCTCTGCGGAACGTGCCTTTCTGGCCTCACCGTCCCCTGACCACATGCTATAGAGCTCAGATCAATGGCCTCATCATCCACTGCCTGCATCCCAAAATAGATGCAGCATGTGTTGGTATGCATGCTTGTGCGCAGGTGTTTGTGTGAGTGTGTGTGCGTGGCAATATTCTATTGGTTACACTTTTGTATTTGTCACTTGTTGTTTACCCATGTTCCAGCTGTAATTCCAGCTCCTGAAGGCATTGCCTCAGATAAAAGGCAGCAGCAATAATATAAACATCTATTTCCCATTTCCCAGGCTCCAGGCCACTGACAGGTCCCTCTCCTTGGACCCTTCACACATTTGACAATGAGTATTTGTGTATTGAGGGATCACACAAGTTCTACATATATACGTCAAATAAGATCAGAAATGGAACGTTTTAATTAAAAATACATCAACATACATCATAGGGAGTCAACGTTGACTATTGATTTTCTGTATGCTGTATGGTTTTCCGCTTGTGGTTGTCAATTTCTCTCAGCGCAGTTTGAATAGCTGTGCTACGACAGTATATTAACACTTAAGTGACAGTTTTAGATTTAGGGCTGATGACATACAAATAACAATTGATTGTTTCTTATTAATGATAACAAAAACTTTATTTTATTATATCTTTATGTATATATAATATCTTTATTTTGATTAAGTACTACTCAGACATTTGATGGTGTATTTATCGTGAAAGAACATACACGAGAGGTTATGATATAAAATGCTAATTTATCGTTTGTCTACCCCCCTCTTTCCATATTACACATAAAAGGGCTCTAGAGGGGCTCTCTAGCGCCGTTTGTCCCTTCCGGGCTACTGTAGAAACATGGCGACGCAACATGGTGAGGTGTTATCCCCATGGTTGTGACTCACTCAACACTCAACTTTGTGATACTTTTTTAAAGCTAGTACACATTGTGGAGACTGATATCTTGACGCTGTATATGAAATGCGCGTGGGTCTGATAAGCTAAACCCTCTCTCTGCAGCCGTCAACACCAATAGCTACAGATACCGAGTTCCAGTTCCCTGTGTTTGGAGAATAGTAGACCTTCTTGGGTAATCTCGTTGGCGGCAGAAACATACGCCTGTCTTTTCTGGGGGGTATCGCTGGTATTTCAGTAACAGTGACAAAATAGCACAGTGTACCGTTTTGAACATCACAGAGCTCAAACCAACGCGTTTTAAAAACAACTTCCGCTGGCACTCGTGAGTCGGAAGTGACTTGGCCCGTGGGCCGTCCTCGTGGGGGTACACGCACAGCGCCGTCAGTGGGCTGCTGACATAGGCAGAGCGGCCACTGACAGGTGCATTGGTTACCGCCCACACAGAACCACTGCCAGGTGAGATGCATGCTGGGACAGCTGGCAGAGTCCTGCTCTTGTCTCCCCGGTGACCGGAGGGGTTTAGAGAGGGAGCAGGTACGAGGACAGGAGATGGTTCTGCCGATACCAGAGCCAGGGACAGACGGGGTTCTGGGGACTTGGAATCAATAATGTGTCGCACAAATCCATCGTATGTCTTCTCACAAGCCCGTACGAAGCCCATTGTGTCATTTGTTTGTGCTTGTGTGTTTTTGTTCCCGATGTGGGCTGGCAAAGTTTCTGAAATATTTAATCTTTCTGCGCGTGTGTGTGTGAATACCTTGATCTGTGTGTTCCTACTTAAAGGTGTGAATGTTACGAGCTGTGAGGAGCAGATGTTCCCGACAGCATGCCCGTGTCGCCCTAACAGCGGGGCGGTTCAAGTATTTGGCTGCTGCAAGGATCAAAGTCATGATTGTGTGAGAGAAAGACACTTGAGCATCTAGGCTCCAAATTGTGTCCTTGTCTATGTTTTGCACTCAATTGCTACAATGGGACACGGATGCACAATCAAGAGATATACAGTATGTCCCTCACTCCCCTCTCCCTCCCTTGGTCCCCTTTCCTTCTTATCTTGCTTCCATTATGTAACAGTTTATGCCTTATGCTGCATATCTATCTATCTATGTTCCTCTCTCTCTCTCTCTCTCTCTCTCTCTCTCTCTCGCTCTCTCTCTCGCTCTCTCTCACTACTTAAAACCAGTCACTCTCCCAGTTAAGTTGTTTGAATTGATGCCATTGCAGCTTAACGCTATACTGGTGTAGGTTTAGCTAACTGACTGACTAACTGAATACGTAATCTATACATGCCATTCATACTTTATTTTCACACACACACGCACACACATACACACCAACAATCAAATGCCCAAACGCACACACACGGTGTGTCACACAAGCACATACACACATAAGTCCCCCCAGCTCGAACACTCGTTGGAAAGTGGGCTCCAGTTGCTCATTGTCAGCAGTCTTTACTTTCTCCACCACAAGGCTGAGGGTCGATTTCAGCTCCTGTCACTTGCAGGGCTAATAGGGCTATTACCTGCACAGCGACCAGGGCACCACAGACTGTGCAGAAACGGACAGTAAAATATGGCACCTTTTAACTAACAGGTGTAAGCAGACGCTGTGGTCACAACAGATGCCATGGGTTCATGGGCAGCGCCTTGTCAAAAAGGGACATTGTAGAGGTTGAAGCTGAACTTTATAATCCGCTGTTGTCCGCTGTAGTAAATACATGCTGCTTATCTGTAGGTTTCTTATTGTCACAGTATAATGAGCTGCTGATTATATTGGTGGTCATTACCCACACAAAAGTCATTATAACGCATGTACAGGAATGATGCATGCACATGAATATTTATGTAAAAGGCATGAATGACAGGTTGAACAACAAACAGACATTCCTGCAGAGCACATTAAGCAAATACACCTGCGGGTCAACTTCCCATCTGATCCAATCAGAAAACTATTGTTATTTGCCTTTGTCTGGGATTATGCAAAACAACCAGTGAACCCCTTCAACCTCATTCCCACCCCCTCTACTCACACCCCCCACCCCCCATGCTGCAGTGGGCTGCTGACAAGATTACAGTCCCTCACCTTGAATTCTTCAATCTTCTTGACATCACTTTGCCCCCCCCCCCTTCCACAGGAGCGTGTCGATAGATAAGTGGTTGCTGTATAATGCTCAAACAAACGGGTGTTGGTGTGCGCATGTGCATCCGCTCACTTGTGTGCGTGCGTGTGTTGTCGACCACACGTAGGAGTTTCTGGTGTTTATGTTAATTGTCCACTCTGGGACAAGGCTGACTGAATCGTTAACAAGAGGGGAAAAAAATTATGTTTTCTCCCATTACCTATTACCTAGTATTAGCGGCAAACTGTCGACAAGTGGATTAGTCAAATGTGTCATTTCCTCTCCTCTAATTAAATCTCTACGCTCACCGCGGAGGTCCGAAGGGCTCGGATTAGCCAGATTGCTTTAGTACCCCCCCGCTACCCCAGCCATCCACTTACACCCATGGTATCATCGGCACACACACCGATTGATACCAGGGTAATACGTTGGTTAAGTATGCACAAAGTTCCAACATCCATCACGTCCATCTCTTTCATCCTGTCACGGCAAACAATGTGTCGTCCCTCCCATCAGCACACCTGCGGAGGAACCAGAGATTAAATTTGCCCGATGAATATTTATAAGTCGTGAAGCAGTGCGGCTGCGATGAAACATCTTAGACGTCCACTTCTTCATCGTCAGCGTGTCAAATTCACGTCCTTGCTCCCTTCTCTCAAGTAATGAATCTGCCCTGTGGCGTCTCTGTAAGGAACCGATCATCTGGTAGGACGGTAGAATAATGCAAAAGTAAAAAAGTAGATGCCAAGCAAAAGGCTTTGTGTACTGTGTCATGTACCTCCAGATACCAAATGTATTGCTCTACTCCCTCAGCTAGAGTACATTGTACTGGAGTAGATTGTGGGGTTAGAAGACCCATGTTCAAGTATGTAATTCAGGCTAGGTCTTAAAAGAAGTAGAATGATACAAAAATGCAAAAGTAAAGTAGGTGCAAGCAAAAGGCCTCGTATTCCAACAAATGTGTGTAGCAGATTCTAAACAGATTGAGCCACTTCCTCAGAGGGTAGACATTGTAATGGAATAGAGGGGTGAGAAGATGTTGTTCAAGCATGTTATAAAGGCTAGCTCTTTATAACAGTAGAAAGATACAGAAAGGCAAAATTAAAAAAGGAGCGGCAAAGCCTAAATGCAAAGCAAAATGCTTCGAATCCCACCAACAAATGTGTGTAGCACCAGATACTAAACAGATTGACATTCTTGCTCAGCTAGTGTACATTGTAATGGAGTAGGGAGTAGAGGGGTTAGAAGAACCACTTTAAAGCACATCGTTAAGGCTAGTTCTTTAAAATAGAATGATACAAAAAATGCAAAAGTAAAAAAGTAGATACGAAGCATTTTGCTTCGTATTCCACCAGCAAATGTGTGTACCACCACATACTAAAGATTGATCCTCTTGCTCAGCTAGTGTACATTGTACGGGAGTAGAGGGGTGAGAAGTCCCATGTCCAAGCACGTCATCTAGAAATGTAGTGTAGAGAACATTACAGCATTGACGCCCGGTGAGGGCGCAATGGAGACAGTATCTCCATGACGGACGACCGTACGGGGGGTCCCAATGTGGGAGTTAAAACCAGTTACAGATCACAGCAAATTTAACCCACAAGGCCCCACCTGCTGCTATCCCAGGGGGGCCCCGCGCTCCAGATGGCCTCTAATTGCTTTCTCGCGGTCCCCAGAGAGAGAGAGAGTAGCAGAAGCCCTCAGCACATCAAGTGGGCGGCCTGCCTGTGTTGGTGGCGTCTGTGGCCGTGACTGTTTTTGGTGGTGTGGTGCCACTGATGAAGCATCCTTAAGTAGTTTGGCTCACTCGAGTTTTGGGGTCTGCAGAGGTAGGCAGGGATAGAGAACTATGCTAGAGGTCACAGGGAACTTTTAATTGTGTGGGGGCAGGATACTCTAGTGCAGCTGAAAAGCATTGGTACGCAAAAATATTCGTTTGCAGTCCAAGTTATCCATGAGGGAGATGTCCATCTCCTTCATGAAATCTTAATTTCCTGCAGGCCTTTGGATAAAAGATGCCACCATAGCATAGTTGTATTCAAGAGAGGAATAAAGGTCATTTAACATTGATCTGCGTAGTGTACAGCCTCTAGATACATGTTGGCACATCAATAGGCCCGTCTGTCCTTGCCTGTCAGAGAGGATGTACGCACATATCTTACTGAAATGTCCTCGCTAGTGTGACTGGTTGATGATTGGCTGTATGCCGTCAAGACCCTCCCCCTTTATCTGTCAATAGCTCACAGATCCGTTCCCCTGCAGCGTATGAGGCGTTGATGTGAGCAGAGAAAGTCTGCAGGAGTCGTGATGCCCTTCAATGAGGGAGGGTTGTGACGGGGGGGGGGGGGGGGGGGGGGAAGCCGTGTGGGATGTGCTGCATAGGCGCCGTAGCGTACGCACGAGGGCTGCCTCTGGGAAACACAAGTGGGAGAGCAGAAGCCTGTAGGAGTTCTCCTTTCAGCGCTGCCGTGGAACGCTGGTTCCTCTGAGCGTCACGCCGTGTTTAGGATCCTTGTGATGATTAATTTTGCACTGCAGTGTCGGTCACCTGTAGTGTACGTAGTGAAGATGCATACTTGAAGACTATAGATTATAGAGTATAGAGTATAAGGGTTGGATAAACTTCTGTAGGATGTGGCCCCATGGGGTCCAGTGCACCTAGTTCCCTTCGGCTATAAATACAGGGGATTTGACGCAAAGCAGCACCTCTCCAAGGACAAAATGTATACATCCGAGTGCCAAGACGTATATAGCAAGCATTGCGAATCATGGAGCAGCGAAAGTGGATTTTTTTGGACTTTATTAAAAAAGAAAGTTATGACAGCATATGAATCATGCCGATTTACTTTTGCCCATGTGTCTTAGCAAGAGTGCTTGATCAGCAGAAAGTATGACTTCGCCACTAGACACCATCGCCCTCTGGTTTGGGGAAACCTTTTTGCCAGTCGTAGATCTTTCTGCAGCAGAGGGAAAAAAAAAATGGGTTAACAAATAAAAGGACCAATAAGTTACTTTAGGTTCAGCGATTCAGCTTAGGTGGACAACTTACTCTTCCTGTGGCATTGCTGTTGACACGAGTCATTTGGAGTGGGGTGACAGACCGCTGTGGTGCAGTGGATGAAGACCTAGGAGAAAGAGGCATGAGGTCAGGTTAACGTTTTAGCCCTCTGAATGATCAAATCCATGAGCCCTTTTTCTTACAACCGCCAAGAAGGTTTTCCGACATGAACCCGGAAGAGGGTCGACATAATTTAGCCTAGAATTGGATCGCCTTGCATAAAAGGAAAATAAATAAGCAGCACCCTACCCTCTCTTTCCTTGGAGCGAGCGTTCCTTCTTCCACAAATGTGAACATCTTCACAATGAAACGCTTGTAGTGTGACGGGAAGGCAATGCCAGATGATTCAGATACGGGGACGAGTGCGGTCAGGTAGCGGTCATCGTAATACGGACACCTGGTGAGAAACAGCCAATTAGTTCACCGGCAGCTCCTCTGAAGATCTTTAGTCGAGGACCTCGTCTGCTTACCCATCCACCAGGAGGTCCCATTGAGGGAGGCTGGCTGCACTGGGGTCGGCGGTGGCCCAGCACTTCCCCAGGTTGAGGACTATGTTCGGGTCGGTTCTCTCCAGGATGTGCACCTGTACATACACTGGCTCCCGGAGCACCTTGTATATCGGGTAGTCCGCGGCGGTGTAGAAGGACCTGTAGGCCTCATCCTCTGGGGAGGCAATTGACCAAAGTTGGCGTGATATAACGATCTAGTCCGAGGCTCAGTCATACATGCATGAACACAAAGATAATGTGAATGTAAGCGCATACATGCAAATTAAGTTTTTATACATTATGGTGACTTTTAACACTTAACCTCCCAAAAACATATACACAGACAAATGTATATGCGATTTCTGGAACACTCTCAAAAAAAGAAAAAAGGACTACCAAAATGATGTCAAGGATGACAGATGGAAAGGGGATGCTTAGCTTACCCTCCACACAGCCCTTGTGGAAACACTGGCCGCTGCCAAGGAGCAGTTCCACTCTGAGGGGCCCGAGGGCCGCCACAGGCAGCGGTGAGGGGAGAGAGTTCACGTCGAAGACAAGGGCCTCCACAGAGTGACCGGAGTACTTGCACTGGAACATCAACCTGACACGATGTGAACAATGCCAGACATTAAGGGCGCCCATTTAGAGGCTTAACATTATTTAGAATTAGCTTTCATATAAATATATAATGGATTTAAGGATGAAAAGGTTGATTAGTTTGGGTTGCAATAAAGCCAAAGGAAATCTGGGGTCAAAGCCAAATTGTGTATGTAGCAAGTTATACCCTGGAGTGAAACCCTGGCAAATTACATTACAAATTCATTTTCACACCGCGGCTTAACAACCGGGCCAAACGGGATTCAGATGATTGCCAATAATATTAAAACAAAGTGGGCAAATGATGTTGTGGTTCATAATAGCATTCACCACCATTACAACTTAACAACTTACTCGAAATGGCTGTCACGAGTGATGGAGCCTCTGGGTCCGATACCAACCTCGTACGATGAAGACATGTAGTTGTTGTACACCACGTAGCCATCTTCTTCTGCCTGCGGGAAAAAAACAACAAAAAAAAAAAACGTTAAGACACAAGGAATCCCCTCAGGTTGAAGGTGTGTTGACATTGCACAACCTACTCTGCTGTATCAAATATAGATGGGTCAGCGAGGTGAGTGGCCATGCAAAGACCTCGCTCCATGTCCCTGTGGAAGGGGACTGGCTACAATGTTGAAATGGTCTTCCAACTTTCCAGCCCACCACATGACATAAACCCACAATCACAGATTTGCAGCACAGTCCAAAAAGCCAGATTATTCTAAGTTGTCTGATTTTTCCCCCCGAGCCGTAGATCACCCCGCCCGACCGAGCGACCCGCGCGCTGTGCCACCGTGGCACAGGTGAACCGTTAGCAGTCTCAACACCCACCGTCAACGTAGTCCCACAGTCTGTGACAGGAAACTGATACACGACGAAGGCGGAGGTGATGCCGACGGGGCTGCAGGAGGCTTCGTTGGCCTCCAGCAGCACCACCGACTCCACGTCCAGGCGTGGCAGTGTGGCGTCCCTGGCCACCACCACCACAAACTGCCCGTCCCTGGTGCACTGCAGGGTGACTAGAAGACAAGACAACCATCAGCACTTGCTGGAGACTCCAGGGGCAATTATTTGTAAATGAGACAAAGACCGTACATTTACATTTCACATTTAACAGATGCTTTTATCCGAAGCAACTTTTGTCAGAGGAAACAAATATATCACCGTCGGAACAGTAAGGATGTTCATAGAACAAAGTACCAAGCACTTAGAATTGTTGGGTTAACTGATTCCCTGTATAAAACAAAGACAGCTAGGATAAGATGCTACACAATACTAAGTACAAGGATGTACAACATTCAATACGTTTGTGAGTTAAGTGCCATGACATACAACATTCTACAAGGATGCAAGAGTGGTGTAGGGGGTGGGGGTGGATCCTATAAGTACCGGTTTGGCCGTAGTAACACTGCTGGCCGTCAAAGCAGCAGTTGATGGCGTAGCATTGCTCGGCGGTGATCTCTGGCAGCCCGCACTGGATCTTCTCGCCCTCCTCCACCTTGCATGTATCAACGGGAGCTTGCTTCAGAGGCTCCTTGGCCTGCTGCCACTCAGGCAGCGCATTAGGCCCCTGAGGCAGCTGGGGTGGCCACGGTGCAGTTGTTATCGGGGCTGTCTTCTGAGGCCTCAGCCACGACGGCTGTGCAGCAACGCCATGAGCCAGGAGAGCAACCAGCAATAGACACTTGAAAAAACCCATTGCACGTCAATGATGTGACTATAATAATGACATCTACTCTTAAGGCAGAGCTGCTACTGCAGTGGCCTGTGTCTGCGGTATGGTTTTTTTATACAATGATTCATGGTGGCGTGGTCCTTAGGAGTCAACCGCTTGCCAGCCCTGCAGTTAATCAGCCCGGTCTTGACAGCTGCTGCTTATTTTGGTGTAATCTCTCTGCAGGAGAATCATTGTGCCTGTTGACTTCATGATTTGGTGGGGCTTTGGCCACGTTCACAGCATATTTAAAAGTGGCAGAAATCACCTTGTCTGTTTAGCAGTGTTTAACAGTGTGGGAAACATATGCATAACCTTTATTTTACATCTGATCTGAGCAGCTTTCTGCGTGGTTTGAAGTCCCATGTGTGCATGGTTTAAAATGCGGTTACACACGTGATCTCTGGCCTGCTCTAGCAAGTCACGATCTGTCACATATTATTAATCTCAGACCCACCAATGAATGACATAAATATTGAACTGTGTCAGTTCTTTGTTCCCAACATAACACGGTAGTGTTATGTTACGTATGCTGTTATGTCTTTTATCTATTATAGTGTGTTTGTATTTACTGTTTGAAGCTACACACAGTCCAAGGCTACTGTAACGTCGGATTACCCCTGGTTTTTGGGTTTAGATACTGGGAAGTACCGGTAGTTAATGGAACTATTGTTACTCATGTGAAGTACAAGATGAATCTGTTAATCTCCTATTAACTATTTCTCTGTATCTAAACAAAGTGTGGTTTTCCAGCAGGGGTGATCCGACATTTAGAAGTTGACAGTAGCCTTTGACTGTGTAGCTCAGAAAATACATCAAAATAAATTGGTTTCTGGTGGCCAGACTGACAATTTGTCTGTGTGTCTGTCTCTGCGTCTGTCTCCGTCCCTCTCTCTCTCTCTCTCTTTCTGTCTCTGTCTCTGTCTCTCTCTCTCTCTCTCTCTCTCTCCCTCTCCCTCCCTCTCACTCTCTGTCTCTCTCTCCCTCCCCCTCCCCCTCCTTCTCTCTCTCCACCCCAGATGTATGGACGCTACACCCAGGAGCTGGGGGTGTATGCCAAGGAGGAGGCGGCCCGGCTGCGGGACGGTGGGGGGCCGCGGAGGGGGGCCAGCGTGCGCGGCCGCGCCGCACAGCTCCTGGAGTACGAGAAGGACCCGTGTGCCAAGTGCCAGCGTAAGCCACGCACCACGTGACACTGACACCTACCCAAGCCCGTGAGCACCGGCCCATTCTGTAGGTCAGAGTCCTCCAGCCGTGCCTAAGAGATGAGGCCAAGAGGTGAGGCTAAGAGGTAAGAGATGAGGCCAAGAGGTGAGGCTAAGAGGTAAGAGATGAGGCCAAGAGGTGAGGCCAAGAGGTGAGGCTAAGAGGTAAAAGGTGAGGCTAAGAGGTGAGGCTAAGAGGTAAAAGGTGAGGCTAAAAGGTGAGGCTAAGAGGTGAGGCTAAGAGGTGAGGCTAAGAGGTAAGAGGTGAGGCTAAGAGGTGAGGCTAAGAGGTAAGAGGTGAGGCTAAGAGGTGAGGCTAAGAGGTAAAAGGTGAGGCTAAGAGGTGAGGCTAAGAGGTAAGAGGTGAGGCTAAGAGGTGAGGCTAAGAGGTAAGAGGTGAGGCTAAGAGGTGAGGCTAAGAGGTGAGGCTAAGAGGTGAAGCTAAGAGGTGAGGCTTAGAGGTGAGGCTTAGAGGTGAGGCTAAGAGGTGAAGCTAAGAGGTGAGGCTAAGAGGTGAAGCTAAGAGGTAGGGGCTATCCTATGACCTCCATAGGTCGACCTATATGTGTTCACACGGTCATTCTCAAGGAGAGGCTGGAAGTGAACACATGATGTGTGAGAAACAGAGGGGACCTCTTTTTAGTGTGCGTGCGTGTGTGTGTGTGTGTGTGTGTGTGTGTGTGTATACAAAGATTGATTTGTTAACTAACTGAGTGAAACCGTCTCAAGAGGAGCAGAGCAGGATTAATGCTGGAAATGTCAGTGACAGGACAGCCCGCTGTGTGTGTGTGTGTGTGTGTGTGTGTGTGTGTGTGTGTGTGTGTGTGTGTGTGTGTGTGTGTGTGTGTGTGTGTGTGTGTGTGTGTGTGTGTGCGCGCGCGCGCGTGCGAGTGCCTGTTTGTGTGCGTGCGTGCGTGTGTGTGTGTGTGTGTGAATGGGATCAACAGAGCGCCCTCCACAGACTCTTGAGCAAGAGAGTAAGTCTATGTGCGAGCTTGTCTGCGTTTCATGAATCTGTGCAACCCGTTCGACCATCAAAAGCTTTCTCGAGTCAGGCACACGCAGCCTGCTTCGTCCGAATCAATCAGACTAAAATGTTTCAGACTTAAGGTCACCCATCGCATTGCTCATAATGAAGGGAAGGATGGATGGAGACTGTGAGATCAGGCAGAGAGCGCCAGTGTCCGTGTGGCTGTTTGTTTCCGGGAGCTCTCTGTCTGCGTCTCCTTGCCCTTGTGATTGGTGGTGTGATTAAAGCATTATAGATTGCACCATAGGCGATAGCAGCACTAAATCCGCCTGGTCTGGCTCACACGCCGATGGGTCGTTCGGAGCAGTCGCTTAAAGATTAGCACGCAAGTGTGCGAGTGTGTAGACACACATAATTGTCTGTTTGCTTGCTTGGCTTGCAATACTAAAATATTTCGATATCCGCAACTCATTTATTGTCACATATGGCGTCTTGCGGTAGCATATAAATAGCCTAGGAGTCAAAACTCCCACCTGCAGCAGAATCTCATTGGCAGATGTAAGAGTATTTTAGAGAGAGAGATGGGGTAGAGAGAGACAGGGTGAGTGTTTATCTCTGTTTAATCTTTTTTCCTGCAGTACAGTTTGTGGGTGTAGAGCTGTGCTCTGTATCAACGGCCAAAGCTGTTGAACGCTGCGGCCAACCCACGCATACACACACACACACACACACACGTACACACACAAACGCATACGCACGTACACACACACACACACACACACACACACACACACGTACACACACAAACGCATACGCATACGTGTATGTGTGTATGTGTGTGTGTGGGAAACTTTAAAGTTTCCCAGGCAATGTAAAGTCCTTGAGAAGTCGTGACTCCCTGTGCGCACTGGCTGCGGATGTAAGAAACCTCAAACGGGAATTTTATCAAAGAACGCTCATAACACATTACAGGTGTGATGAGGTCTATGAACCGGGCTTATGCACGGAATAGCAACAGCGAACAGGAGGCAGAGAACGTGTCGATCGCTCAATACCCCCGCCAGGCGAGTGATCACCAGAGACAGACGCCGCCGCCGTGGCGTGCGAGACGCCGCCGCCGCCGCCTCCCTGCCGCCGCCGAAGCCGGCAGCGCCCCGGCAGCGCCCCGGCAGCCAATCAGCAGAGTGTGTCATCACAGCTTGGGTACGTCCTCACATCTGCCTGATCTGGGGATTTCAATCTTGTCCGACTGCGTAGCCTGTCACATGATGAACACAAATGTCTGAATTTGTCACAGGCACTCGGCAGAGGTTTATTGAG